>NW_018736235.1:0-27432 GCF_002204515.2 Aedes aegypti | reverse complement strand
TTTCGGAAGAACTGTTGAGAAACTACCGGTGGAGCTCCAGAGGAACTTCGGAAGAATAACTGGAAGAACTCCGAAAGAATGTATAGAAAAATTCCTGGAGAAACTCTGGAGGAATTTCCAGATCAATTCTGGAGGAATGGATCTTTAAAGTAAACACAATTAACCAAACTTCGAGTGGTTCTTCAAGGAATATTATCAGACATTTTTCCATCGAGTCTATTGAAGATTTTTTCAAGGATTCCTGGAATTCAATTTTTGCATCAACTCATTCATCGATATCCTCATGAGATTTCTTGTTTCAAACATTTTTCAGCACCTCTATGAAGAATTTGTTGGATAATTTGAGAAGAATTGAATTGAAAATTACATGTATTCCTCAAAAAACATCTGGAGAAAATCCAGTTTGAATTTGTTGACGATTATCCTGCTTTTATAAGAGAACCTGAGAGATACCTGGTGTAATCCCTAGATAAATTTCAACACGAATACCTTAGTAAATATCAGGATGAATTTAGTAAGCACTTTTAAACGAATTCCACTACAAATTTGGTGAGTGTTACCATGAACAATTTCTTAAAGAAGAGCTGAAAAAGTCATAGAAGAGTTTATTTGATAATTCCTCGGTGTAGACACTTTTTTTTAAATGTCTGGATGCATCCCTGAATTAATTTCTCGAGATATTCTTGAATAGTTAATAGGGCTGGGGAAACTTCTAGCAAAGTTTCTAGGTTATTTTTGAATGAATCATTAAACAATTTAACTCCTGGCGTTAACAGTTGAATGAGATTCACAGAAAAATTGGGACTGGGATACACTCAAAGCTTTTAAGTATCGTAAGCGTGTTACTGCTTCCAAATGTTTAGCAGCATCCTTGCAGTCTTTGGAACATTGCACAGAGCCTTCAAATAAACTGATATGAATCAACCAGATAAACATTTTCTGTATGTTGAATGTTGTTTCATCAATACTATTATGCAGTACTTTGAAACATTAACTCTACGAGCAATGACAATTATTGCTTACAATTCAGATCAATCATCAGCAGAAAAATAACAAACCGATCAATGTTTTACTACACTCCTTCAACATTTTGAAAAGTTGTTTTCCATCAGACAAAAACGATTTATTTTAAGTTTCAAACAGCATGCAAAAGAACGCACAGCAGCGTGTGCCTTATCATACGCGCCAAGCTGTTGTTGTCTAAACCTGAGATCAAGTGTGCTTTGCGCGGATGCAAACAATGCGTCAAGTTTTGCAACACAGTGGGGTGAAATGAACTGTTACCTATTGCGTTTACGGACCAAAATTTATGACCCAAAGTGACGTGTTCAAATCAAAATTGCAAGAGAACGCGTAGATATAGCAGTTTGGTGTCAAAGAACGAATTGTAGAGCAGCTTGAAGCACACAACTTTGCTTAAGACAAGCATGAAATTTATTACGCATTTTTTAAAGTAAACTGACAAAAACAAGAGAAAAATCACTACCTTTGAACTTATTTGCTCTTAAAAATGAATTTATTTGCAAAACCCATTAGATGTAAAGTTGTTAGTAGATTGGAAATTTAATTAGCTTTCAAATGGAAGTAAGAGAATTGAGATGCGTTGAACTATTCTAAAGTTATAACCACTTAAAGGCAAACATATCCTAAAACATTAAATGTTTAATAACTCGGTAACAGTTAAGAATTGACCATATCCGTAGAACGATTTTTTTCATCTAACATGGTCCTCTATCACCCCTTAAAATGTCTGCACTCACGAACCTAACACCCTGTATATATTCCAGTCGGCTCGTAAATAATTGAAAGTGGAGCTGATAGGATTTAGAATCGCTTCTTGGCATATTTGAAATGTAACAGGGACATGATCAGAATCAAAATCAGCATGAGTAACTAATTGGCTACAAAGATGACTAGAGTCGGTTAAGACCAAATCAATCGTAGATGGATTTCTAGAAGAGGAAAAACATGTGGGGCTATCAGGGTATTGAATTGAGAAATATCCTGAAGAGCACTCATCAAATAAAATTCTGCCGTTGGAATTACTTTGAGAATTATTCCATGACCGATGTTTGGCGTTAAAGTCACCAATGACAAAACATTTTGACTTATTGCGAGTCAATTTACGCAAGTCAGTTTGGAGCAAATTAACTTGCTGTCCAGAGCATTGAAAAGGCAAATAGGCAGCTATGAAAGTATATTTACCAAACTGTGTTTCAACAGAAACACCTAAAGTTTCAAAAACTTTAGTTTCAAATGATGAAAACAGTTGATGTTTTATACGCCTATGAATGATGATTGCAACTCCCCCGCATGCCCCATCAAGTGGATCATTACGATAAACAAAAAAGTTAGGATCTTTTTTGAGTTTAGATCCAGGTTTTAAATACGTTTCGGTAATAACTGCTATATGCACGTTATTAACCGTAAGAAAATTAAGCATTCCAATTTAAAATATTTAAATTATTATTTGGATCCATTACTTCTTATTCTTCTTGGTTGGTAAAACTTGACGACAGTAAGAAAAATTGGCACGAGACAGCTTATTTCAACGAATTTGATTATCGTGGGTATTGCCTGTAGGGTGGGAAAAAATCCCATTTGCTTGTCGTGGAAGAAAATGTGAGTACGACGCCGAAAAATAGAACGAGTAAACTGAAAATGTTCGAAGAAATGTATTTTTAAGATGACAAAACCTTGCAACAAAATAAAAAACTAATAACCTTAACCAGTTGGTGGCTCAAACAGCAGCCACGTTGCGGCCAAATCTTTTATTTTTCAATCCTGCGCAGTGGGGCCGCATGGGATATTTGAATCTGAGAGAGCGGGTCTCCAACATTTTGCGTCATTTCAATATGAACACAATTTTTTCTACAGTGCTACACCGTTGCTTTTCTTTGCTCGTCTCCAGGAAAACCATGTTTCAAGATGCACACTTAAAATACTACACACAAAGCTGGTTTGTCAGTTTGAAGGAAGGCAATAAGCTCAGATAAATCAGCTGAATTAGAGTAGTTTCTGACATATGTTTGTTAAAAAATTATATTTCACAAAATTCTGAAAAATTAGCATCAATAATACCAAGGTAAACGTTTTTCCAACAGTTTATGTAGTGTTTGTGTCACATAAAATGGACGATAGATTCCGTTCTATAGATTATTTCTCTTTCTGCTAATAAAGGAGAGAATGATTCAAATTTTTGCATGTTTCCATTCTCAGCGACGTAAGATTACTTCGTGACTAGCTGAAAAAGGGCAAGAAACTTGTCATTTTTATCGCAGAAAGAAAGATCGATGGCAAGAAAGTCGATTATGTTACATTGACTCATTCATGCACACACTTGAATATTTAATGATTTCAAAATTCCCAAAATCAGAATATGCAAAAATGAGATTTTAAAATAATGAAAAAAAAGAGTGTTTTGCATATAAAAACAAAATAAAAGGACTGATTGACTTCCCAGCTATTTTTAATGCATTAACAAAACTCTCCTGATCCACTGTTTAATTTTTCCTGCGCATTAACTTCTTTTTCTTCATTGGTAGCATTCATCGATAAATATAAACAACAAATTGATTTCGATTAAAAAAAAATATATATATTTTTGAAACAGTTGGAGCTTCTTTGCAAAACTTTTGCACAAGAAAACTTATTTTTAAAAAGCCATATTGACAGATAAAAATGTCGACAAAACTGTGAACAAGGGTTGGAAAAATTTTGTTTGGTTTTGTTTCTAAGAAAAGAATCAGAATGATTTGCAGATTAATTGTTTTGATTTTTATGAAAGATTCTGCCTGTTGAAATTACAAACATTTGAAATAAATTAATTATGAATGAAACAGATTTTTCAGAATCAAAATTCAAATACCAGATTTTGAAATTATTATGAAAATATTCTATTTTTTCAGCATTAGATCAGTTTATTTTGATTTAACAATCTTTTTTTTTTTAGGTAATGATAATATCAGTTTCCCAACGGACGTATTTAACAGAATCCCAAAACATTTTTAAACAAGAACCACAAAAAGAATAATGACCAGTACGAGTTTTCCCCATTTCTTTGGAAGATATTGGAAGTCCTACTAAATGTTATGCACTTTTGTAGTTTGTAGAATAAGGAATTTTCTTCTTTTCTCAAAGTGTTCCGCGGCGCATTTTTGGCTCAGAGGGCCACATTGCGGCCCGCGGGGCCGCGATGAGACATGCCTTAAACTATCGAAATTTCATTTGTTGTCAAACAAATGTTTGAACAGAATGCGTCCACTCGGGTTCAGATTTGGTGACACTTAGTACTGCATTTGGTCCCTTGGTACTGCCAAAAGCTTACTCAAGTTTTGACAGATCGCAGTACACTTTTTTACGGCATTCTAGATTTTACTCTATTACCTTATATGCATGAAATTGGTTGGGCAACTGCAAGGAACACGGAGTCGTTTATTTCCTCTTTGTTTGAACTTACTTTTCAGATCCTTGCACAAATATTCGAAATCTTGTACGTTAGCTTTAGTTAAGGACCTGAGGGGTGCGGTCTCCAACATTTTGGTATTCAATTTAACAACAATTTTTTCCACTAGTGCTAACCGTTGTTTATTTTGCTTATCTCGCAGAAAACAATTTTCAAGATGAAACACTTAAAATACTTCACACAAAGCTTCTGCAGTTCGAAGAAGGTTAATAAGTTTCAATAAATTAGCTGAATAGATAGTTTTGACCGTATGTTAGTTAAAAAAATATATAGGAATAAGCATAAGCATAAGGTAGATGACATACAATTCGTAGTTGCTAACTCCGTGATTGACCAGAAAAATCGAAGTGCTCAGGGAATTAATAAATTGGGGCTTGGATTAGCTTACCATTCTTCAATGTGCACAAATGAGAGCTCAAATTTAAAAAGTCAATTAACGGCCGCGGGGGGGCCCCACCGGGGGTTTTACGGTCATCGGGGAAGGGAAGGATTGTTAGTGTTGACACCGTTGTTACTGAGACGAGAATCACCTCTTCGATCTCCGGTGGTCATGGAAGGATATTTGGGTTAGGGGATAAGTAGATCTGGGGAGTTCACAATGTTGGTGATGCGATCATGATTAATCATGAGACTAACGTCGAAAGAAGTGTTTGTCACTTGCCACGCAAAAGGCAAGCGACACGATCAATTAGATCAACACTATTAACGATCCGCGGGCTTTTACATTTTCTGAGCGACATGGTTTGATCCTGCCCTCTTGCCCTCATTCTAATTCTTTTGGCAGGATTTTAGGAACTTAATGACAAAAATTCGATGTAAATTGTTGGCCAGATGTCTGTGTAGATCTTGTAGAGATTCCTTCTTCATTATTTATTTAGTTGGTGTTACATCAATTAAATTATAAAACTAGTAAACGATGTTCCACCATTTACTCGTAGTTTTGTACATGGTACATTTGGCTGCGGGAGTGAATCTTTCCGACGCAGCTTATTTCTGAGCCATAGTTAGGCGGCAACTTCCACTGCATGATGCGTTCCGTATTTCAGACTAACGTTTGTTAACAAAGATCGAGGATAACCACGAATCGTCCCATCACCTCAAGGGTATCCCCGTCTATTTCGTAACACTGCTTTCCTAGGCAGGCTCTTGTTCGCGCTCGGTTTCGCCTATCAGATGTACTTTGTTTTTGACGCATTTACACCAGGCGACTTTTTCGCTTCACGTTTCAAGGCGGTGTGTAAAGTCTGCCACCGTTCCAAATGTTCGGCCGGACAATATCCATATTCATCCGCGAAGCAACACAAATTGGCCATACCCTTGTGAAGATTTGTACCCGGTATTGACCCCGGCTCCCCGCATAACAGCTATTAGCGCGAGGTTAGAAACAGCACGCACGAAGTCCATATTCTGTCAAGTCTCCGGCGGGAATTCCAATTGAACTGGAATGTTCGCCTGAAATTTTCATGCATTCTGCAACCGTCCTCATTGCTCTTTATTAGTCTTGTGAGCTTCCGGGAAGCTGTACTAGTCCATGATTGGTCATAGTCCATCGGGTTGATGCATCACAAGCTACTTTAAAATCGATGGAACAGGTGATGCTGTGGAATTGGTATTCACGCGCATTCTAGAGGATTTGCCGTCGTGAAGATTTGTCGCCTGGAAACCAGTTTAGATACTTCCCACAAACTCATTTTGCTGATTGGTGATAGGGCGACGGAAGAGAATCGGAGATAGCACGGTTGTAGGCGGTAGTCACTTTCCTGCACTGTCGTGCCCTCTGCGCCTGTTTCTCCGTGCCATAAAGGGTGTTTATCTGAGTGTGCTTCCACTTTTAAATCACCTCACGTCCGTCCGTCAGGATTTCTTATCCTATAACATTTCGGTTTGCGGCACAGAAGCCTTTTCGGGATGCGTTTAAGCCAGAGGGCGTCGCGTCAAGCATGTGCAACAGTGCACTGCACAGGTGGCATTCTCGTTCATTCTGACCACCAACATAACTTGTATACTTAATCAATGACAATTTAATAATTATTCACTTAACAATCATTACAAGATCACTGTTATCAATAGTTTGCTAGCATAATTTTACATTCATCATAAGTTGTTAAAATTTTGCTTTGCGAAAAAATGAAATGGGCGTCTTGTGGCGACACGCGGGGGATCTTAGAACTTTTTTTTCTCGCGGCATGTGCGTGACACTTTAACCCACGCTACACGTTCCTGGCTGTGACGATGAACCCAACGTGTGCACTTTCATCGGTGGAAACGGGCTGCCGGTGTATCGTTACACGCATGCTGACCAATTGTGGTAGAGAGCTTTTTTCGGACTTACAAACGCCCAGTGTGTGAAGTAGCCAAAGCGTGCAACTCGGCAGTGCACATCGTGCTACAGCAACCAACCAAGTCGATCAGTGTGAGAACGCCGAGCACGAGAGAGGAATGGACAAGGGAGAGAAACTCAAGTCCAACGAGAGAGATTCCTTCTGCTTGCTCTCTTTTGCCTTCGCGGGCGTCAGCGCAGGTGTGTCTCAGGCAGTGGAAGATAAACCTAAATAACCGTCACTTTTTGCATATAGGTGTCCCAGAAAGTAGTATACCTATAGGCACGACTTTACCAGACTGCCATTTCGAGACTAATGGGCAAATAAAAAATCTGATTTTCAACATATCATTCTTTTACTTATCAAAGAGTGATTTTTAGAATTTAGTAGCGATTTTTTGTCGATAACCTGTTTTGTTGTTGGATGTTTACATTTCTGGAAGCTCTTATGAGTTTTCAAAATCAGCGTTATTTCTGAGTGACTTGTATACGAAATTTGTGCTGGGTTAAAAAGTACGTACCAATAAAAAACGAGTATTTTACACGATGCTATAACTGTTTGTTTATTTCTTTATGTAAGATTGGTGACCATACCATTTTGATACAAGATTAGTTAGAACCACTGTTGAAATGTGTCACTACTTCTCAGAATTCATCATTTAATGATGTTCTGGTTTTTAAATCCACATTACAAGACGGTGTTGATTAAGATTGGGTTGTTCAGTAAGACAAATTTACCCAGTTTTTTATAAATTACATCGAAAGCAGACATTTGGTAACGATTTCAATTATGCTCGATATCTCAATTTTGATATTGTAAATGATCTGGTGAATGGTCACATATTTTCAATCTTCAAATTGAGCTTAATGAACATTCATCCGACAGCTCCAGGAGATCAAAAAGATTTCCATACTAATTTTCAAATAGTTCCAGGGCACGGAAAATGTTGAAAACTTTGAGTTCCGTTTCAATTTTTAAACGTAGTATTCAGACTTTTATAAAAGCTTCGAATACCCAGGATACAACTCTATTGATAAAATTTAACTGAATAGCCAAGATTAGTAATTAAAATATGAAATATTTTGGATTCTATGAATGGCTAAGTAAAAAAAATTACCATATTCCAGAATTGATGATTTACGCTTTTTAACGAAAAAAAAAGGATAATGTAAGTAAAGCAGTGCACAGGTCGATAATTAGGTCACGCGACGCCTTCTGCGTTAAGCATCTTCTCGTAGAACTTTCGCGTTTCTTGTGAACGATGCAGCTAGACTCCATTTCTTCACATTCCGCTGCTTCCAGCGTCCTTTTTGTCAAGGAATAGAGCGGGTTTGCATACGTCCGTTTCCTCTTCATATCGCGCCACGTTTTGTTCGTTGTTCTTTTGCTGCAGCATTGCAGCCGCCACTGCATCCTTCTTCCTCCAAAAACCTGCCTGCATCTTCGTCAAACCAATCGTTACATGTCCTCCTTTTCACATACCCGACGATTGCTCTGTCTGGGTTGTTGATGGCTGCTTTTTATATTGGTATAAAGAAGTCTTCAAAAGGGGCTTCGTCAAAGCTCGACCTTTTCCTGGCAACGCTGCCTCGAGATGTTGCGTATACGGCGGCGACGATCGTTGGCAGTCGCGTTTAGGTTATATATAAGGCGGGCGTCAATACGTCCATTGTGATTGACGGATAGTTTCTGAGGGCAGTTTCACCAGCACCAGTACGGTCGGGTCAATGTTAGCGCCACGATAGGTGTTGACGTCAGGTTTATTCGGAAGGAAGTGCCGTCATCGATCAAAACGTGGTCGATTTGTGATTCCGTTGCTGAGGTGATTTCCACGGTGTCCGATACGGGAGGCTGTGTTGGAAAGTAGGTGCTACTGAATTAGGCCACTAATATTATCGTAAGATTTTTCAAAAGCCTACCAAACTCAATTTCGAGTACCAGAAGGAAGCCAAGATTAAAAAATATGTGTTATATTTTTACAAGATGAATCTAATAAACTTGATTTTTTTATAAACGAATCTCAAGTCGAACTTCTTAATTTTAGATTATTTGTAGAATAAGTTTAAACTGTTTATTAAATTCAATCGAAGTTACCTTATATTTAGGACAGCAAAGATTTAAGACAAATATTTGATATGATGCCCAAGAGGACTGGGATAATAAGAAAATTCCAAATAAATAAATAATACTCAGCTAAAATATTTGTTCCAAAACTATATTAAAACTAAAACAGCTGCCCCTAGTAGGGCCGAAAATTATGAAGGAACTATTAAACCTCACGGGCCTTACAAAATGAGTATGTATTGGTTGGGCAGGCTTGATATATAATTATACATTATTCATAATATGATTGAGGAACAATTTATGCCACCTGATTAGAATTTCCAATGGAACTTTTTAAGATTGAAAGCTGCACTCACACTCACTGGCAGTTTACAGGTTGGCATTTTGTTGCTCGAAAATATCGATTAACCACTTTGCAGCATTAACATCGCAAAGTTTGAACGGTAACGCTTTTAAGTATTGATGAATTTCAAAGGGTTTCCATTGCGCGATGCTTCCAAATTATGCAGTTTCTATTCTTTCGAAAAGCTTGCTATAAATATATGGAAAGCTTTATTGGTATGTTGGATAGAGCCTAGTGGGGTTAAGGAAACTTAAGAGCTTTAAATTTACCATCAGTGCTAGAGAACAGGAGTTTGAATCAATGCACTACGTTGGGGTACTCTATGGACGAATCTGTATACTTCTTTTCGTTTCATAATACGGATAAGCTTGTAGTGATCGATTCTCTAAATTCCTCCTAGATTGTTACACAAAATTCAGTCAAATTAGGTTTGTAGAAAATCAGACTTTCAAGAAGGAGTAGAAAAATTTTAAATAATAGTTTTAGGGCGATAAGAGGAAATCAAATGAAGAGAAAACAGGGAATTGCAGATGAAGATCTATTGGTATAGAACATTTAGACTTTATTCATATATTAAATGTGTGTCAACTAAACAGGAAACTTTATTTCTATATCAAAAGTGATTTTCTATCTTTCTATTTTCTTTAGACAGGGGACGTAAACCTTTCTAGTATTTGTGATAAAATGCCATTTAAATGGTATTGATTGTCAGCCAACAATAAACATTTAAATGGGTCAATGATACCGTGCACATATACAAGATTCCTACAGAATATTCATACAATTTTCCACAAATTAATGTTCTGAAAAAAATGGTAGTGATTTTTGTACAATGCATTTTGAAAATTTTAATTCATGGTAGGCAAAATAATATGAATTATGTTTTGATAATGAGATATTATCACTTTTCTGAATAAAAAACACCAAAAATTCACATTTTTGTTTATTTTAACGTTTAGAGCACCGATTTTTCATAACATTATTGTTGTTAAAAATAGAAGATCACCAGCACTTTATTACACTGAGGGTTCGTATTAGTTCCAAGCAGTCATTTGGTGGTTCCTTGTGTAAGTGCAGCTTGGTGTGGCGATACTGAGTAGCATCCACGGGCGGCCAATCAAGCTCAAGCTCAAATTGTGCCCTTAATACTGTCCAGTCGGTTCGGACCAAGAAAACCAATGTTTGTCCGTCGTCACACATTAAAACGTTTGTTAAACTTGAAATTTCAACATCCTTGGTAGTTCGCAGGAAGACAATCTTCTTCCTCCCTTTTGTGGATTTTTGCGCCAAGTCCCACATCAAGCTGTACTCAGAGCGGAAGTTTCTTCCACTAGCTTCGGATGATCAGCTTCGATAATTCGCAGACGTTGCCTCTGTGAAAACTGCCTTCGGCCAACACTTCCTAGTGTACCAAGTCAGTTCTGGGAAATTCACAAAGTTGCAAGCTTCTCATCACACCGTCTTCACGAAGCTTTCAAATCTCCAGCTTAGCCCATATCGACAAAAAACCACGTCACTAAAACACGACGCCTACAGACGCTCATATCATCGCCTTAGTTTGTCAACCGATCTTCATGGCACAACGATTCTGTTGACTGCCACCATCACGTGTTAGACAAATTGGCTGACCTCACGTTTTGTCGGACTGTGCTAGATTGTGCCGAAGTGACTTTGAGTTAGGAGAATGTAGGTCTGCTGGGCATTTGCGAATTCGTGTGGGGCATTGGTTTCGGATTGCGTTCGCGCTGTTCGAATTACCGTGCTGAAGTTCCCTGTTATCATATTTGGATCGACTTACTTCTACCTTCCACCTTAAGCGGTCGACATCAAGATTTACCCATTTGAATGATTCAATTGGCTGATCCCCAAATTTCTCCAAACTCTTTTCATTCTTTTGAGCCCGAGTGGATGTATCAATTACGAACTTGGCGACTGGGTAGTTTTTGGCGGGTATAAGGAACTCAAGTCAACCGGAACACTAACGAAGCATTGCCTACTAGTTTCATCAAATAAAAATTTGTCAGAGGCAATTGCGAAAATGGTTGGAATTGAGAGTACACCAACACAAATCCATAGCTACAAGGAGATTGCGATGCGAAAAGCATCTTGCGGAAACAACAACGCGTGGATTGCTCGGGTGCGGTTTATTGTCCATTCTTCCATTCGGAGAGCCCTGCATCTCTCGGGTTAGATCAAGGAAAATTGCTGAGAGAGAACTCCACCATCTTGAAGCGAAATCTGGAACGATATCCTAATTTGAGGGACCCAATATCATTTCTATGAAAGAGTACATTGACTCCATCATGTTTTGCCACAACTTTAAGGTCCAGATGAATGTGTATTCTCTCACATCATTGTATTAGTTATAAAGGAAACCAGTACAACGTTCAAAATGTAGAGGTCGTCTTTGACGGCATCTGCAAAAACAAACAAATGGAAAATCCGTTGAAATGATATTCATAATGACTGGTCTGTCCTACAAGACTCTTTTGGTGAACGTCTATGAGGTCCGTTTCCGTATGTGTTTCGAGAAGCAATTCCCTAAACTGCGAGCTAGAGCTATCAAGGCACCTATGTCGACGATTTTTTAACTGGTTCGACTCCTTTGTTGAGGCTAAACAAAGCTTTGTCAAGAGCTTCGCCACATTCTTCGCACGGTTTTTCACCTGAAGAAAATGGGCGTCAAATAATGTAAGAAGCTCTCGAAGGGATCCAGAGGAGATTCGTTGAAATGAAGCATCCCATCGACCTCAACGAACGAAACACATAAGGGTCCTCGGTCACCACTGGAAGCCGTGCAGCGACGGTATTTCCTGTTCAGCGTTGCAACCACTCAGATCCTTCAGCCACAAAACGCATCATTTATCCAATATTGCTAGCTTATTGATCCTCTTGGACTTATTGCACGATCAGTATCAACGCCAAACGATCTAATGCAGCGTTCTGTGGGAAGCTGAAGGTTGGACTGGATACTACTCCTCCCGGTGAGTTGATTAATATCTGGGCAAAGTTTTGTGAAAAAGTCTGGCCTGCTTAATTTCATTTTCAGATCCCGAGAGCGTTATTGGCACCAGGACGTTCGCAAATTTACCTGCACGGCATTCAGTGATTGCATCGAGCGGGCCATGGGAGCATGGTGTACGTCAGAACGATCGACGATGCTGGAATCCACCTTCCTATGTGCAAAGGTCCAAAGTTTAGCGCCAATTGGAAATAAAGTGCGAACATTGCTACGTTTGGAGTCTATGCGGCTGTCATTCCTTGCAGGCTATCGACAGTGTTAGGGAAGGCGTGGGAACAAACCATTTTGTCGAAATCACGGACCATGGGTTCGACTCTATGCCGTAGTATGCACCTGAAACGTAAAAGCGCTCAATAAAATTTATTCTTTATTTATCAAAGTACTTGGACAGCGATACAAGATGAGGCGAAGTTGTCACTAATACTTGCGGAATATTTTTTCGTTCGGAAAGTGACAGCTCTATTTGATTTGTATAGGCAGGCGTTACCGATTGTTATGAAATCAGCGGTCTTCTCAGCAGCGTACAAATCAAGGAAGTTTCCTTGACCATTTTTTTTGTCGTATCTTTTAGACGAGTAGTACTTATAATCAGCGTACGGCCATAAAGTGGTGGGGCTTTTGCTTGCTCAACGGAGTTGCATCCACGATAGAAAAACGTTCGTTGCCAATCGGGTTGGCAACGATCTTTCTGCAATCAACAGGAGATTATTGGGCCGTATGCAGTGCCGTAGGCGTGCTATTGCCAGGTTGGCAAACCGCCAAGGGCGCGCAGCCTTTAGGGGGCGCCAAATGCGTGCCATAATTTTTAAAATTTTAGAAGAGAATATTTCATTAGGGGTCTCTCAAAGAGGACAGTTAAAAAACTCTAAATAATGACAATGCAAATTATGGACCTAATATCCTAGCGGAAAAAACGCGCAGCTACAATGAGGGCTTGTTAGTTCAAACCTATTATTTCTCCTGGGATAGAGTATATTCGTGTGCTTAGCCACGATATCCCAATCCAAATGCAAAAAATGGTCAATTGGCAAGTATAACTTTCAGTAAAAACTACGGAAGTGTTCATAAGAAACACCATTAGTTAGTTTTTATTGGAACATGACGTAAAGATTTTTAGCAAGTTGAAATAAACTAGTCTTGGGGATTAAAATATTCTAGGTTTGAAGACATTTTCTACATTTTCTTCCAAGTGATTTTTTGCCTTTTTACTGGTTGCTCATTCCACATGAAACATTCTTCACAAAGAACGAGTCACCAACACACCGTTTATCTTGAAAGCAGGCTCTGTCCCAGTTAAGACGTAAAACAGAAAAACAAGGTGAAAAATTGAGAATTTGAAAAAAGTGTTACTCAATTAATTTTAATCTTTTGAGAAGAATTCTTTTGAAAAAATGCAGAAAAATTAAAATATAGTTGATTTAAAACTTGCCTGTTGACAAATCTCAGACTTACAAGTGTACCATTAAATAAAAAATTTCAATTCAGCAATTGATTTGGAGATTCGACACAAAAATTCAAGTTAAGGCGAAACAGAAGGACAAATGAAATATTGAATCAAAACTTTAAGGTGATTATTTAGAACGAAGCTTATACCTCAAATTTCAAGGCACAAGACTTTTGAGAACCATAGGAGCTCCGCGTTGAAAATTTTAATCCCATTGGTCCACCAGCAGCAAGCAATTTGATTGAATTTTCAATGTGAACTGTTGCAGATTTCTTCCAGTCTGTGCCTTGAAAAGTCAAAGTTTGGCTTCTTTTTATAATAACTTTAAAGGCACAAATCTTTGAAAGAAGCCGGAACACAGGTGAAAGTCTACATTTAAGTATTTGCGGAAAAAAAAGTTTGGTAATTAATTATATTTCTTCCAGTAAAGTGCCTTTTTAAAACGGTACTTGGGGTAAATAGATTTCGACAATAATTGGATTCTGAGGCTGATTCACATTGAAGCAGTAGGATTCCACATAATTATGACTCATATTATTCACACCAAAACCGGGAATAATGTTCCCATTCCAAAATTCTCTTTAAATTTTCAAATAGGTTACATGTATGCAGTTGCCGAATTTTGGGATTCATGGGGCCCGGATCAGATTCTTTGAGGGGGCTTGACACAAAATAGGCAGGAAACGTTTAGTATAGGGCAAGTTTAGTATTGTGGAAATGATAATATTAGAAAAACTAAAAAAAAGGTATTATTACTCGAAACATGATGATCTCAGAAGGCCGGCTCCAACGGCACGTTCCCACAGTTGGGAGATTTGTGCACTAGGTGAATATAAATGCTTTTCTTAATATATTTAAAAAAAACTTTGACTTCAAACAAGGGCGCTTCAAATGTCGGTTCGCCGAAGGCGGCCATGAGACACGCTACGCGCTGGCCGTTATGAATAAGTAGTTAAAGTTGAGTTTACTACATTACTCGGTAGTAAACGCTACATTGTGGAACACGAGTTGAACATGTTTATGTCATTTCTTTTACACCTTCGAACATACTACAAACCACGCGTTTCTATGAATAAAGAAGCATTTAGTACAAAGCTACTGGTAGTTAGCTTTAGGAGGTGGCGTTACTCATACTTTGAGATTTTGCGAAATTGAATGGAATAATTTACTGTTGCCGTTAAATATCATGGGAAAACGATATGAGTTTTGATATTTCGGAAGGTAGTTTTTGAGTGTTCGGTTTAAGATTAATCGGTGGAGCAATTTGTAATATCCGTATGAATTTGGTGAATTAACGATATGAATTCAAACCTTTTACTCCGATTTTAAACATCCAGTTGATGCGCAGGCCACTCACTCCAGCGCATTTCTCATCGGATGGACTCTACACGTGCGTTCCCGGAGGTTAATCGTGGAACGCCAAATTATCGTTCTCTCACGCTGGAAATTTATCCTGCGCCTTTCGCAGGAGATCCGAGTTTTAGATGGCAAAACCGAGACGTACGATCTTTGCAGCGACTGACCAAATGCAACATTTCGTCGCACAATTTATTCAATCGGAGAATTCGGCGTGCGTTGATGAAACTCAAGCCAAAGATTGGCCTATTGCCAGGATCATTGAAGTTTTGCCCGGATCCGATGGACTAACTCGAGTGGTTCTTATTAAGACTTGGCACTAGCACTACTCGTTGAGATGTCGAAAGGACAATTGGTCGGCGACGTTAAGTCAGAGGGAAAGTATAAAACTTGCGAAAATTGATTATTTTCTCTTAGATGTGAATTACCTTATTCTCCGTTTCACTTAACCAGATTTGTAATGCTGTAAACACCGATAGTATGATATAACAAATTTACTTTGGATGATCAATAAAAATCGATAAAGTGTGCAGTCAGATTGGACAAGTGCTTATTACATAATAGCGAAAATGACCGCGCTACTCTGCAGGAATGCGGAGGAAATGAAAAACATTTTCAAGAGAATTCGGTCAGATTTTTCGACATAGGAATGATTCTTCTATTATCCATCAATAGAAGTTTTGAATATTACTTAATTCGATTGCATTTGCTTTTTGATTTTGACCATTACGATATATGGATGGGTGTCATAAATTTGCAGCAATTTCTGTGCTGACAGAGCGGAACTAAGAGTTAAAAGCATAAACGATTGGTTATTTGCATTTTGAGTTAATTTTCAGAGTCCAATACAATTTTATGGGTAGTTCTATGGTGATGCATAGAATGTGCTAAAACCCTGCTTATTGGACAGATACATTTTAGTTTTGACACTCAAGATTTTCATTTGGTCCACCCGAGCTGAACACATATTTTGAATATTTCTGGTTTCAATGCTCTGACCCTGCAAAACCTTAATTTTTCAAGCTATCGTAATTGCCCTGATTTCTGTTATTGACGGACGGATTATTGAAGAATTTACGATGGCATCGAAGGGTCTTGATAATCTGCTTATCTTAGAGATATTGCACCAGTTTGACCATGCAGCATTAAATGATTGTTATTTCTTAGAAATTGTTCAGTTAGAGTGACCAACCACTGAACGGTTGGTCTTTCTAGTTCAGTCAAAAGTGGACCAAGTCACATAGGTCCATCAAAAAAATCGTTTCTATCAGTGGTTTGGATTATGATTTTTCATGATTATCACTTCACATTATATTGTTGGATTAACATAAAGATGTGTAGAAATATTGAACCAAATTTAAACGACATCAAAAATTACAGAGCGGTTAGACTTTAAACCCATTTTTTCGTTCAAAAATATGAAAAATGTCACTTGGTCCACTCTGACTTTAACGGCCGACCAATTGCGCTGCTTACGTCTCGGAAAGTTATTTTATAACAGAACTTGTCATATAAAAGGCTTCTGACATTATCTACAATTCTGTCTAAACTGGACCGCGTTTTAACAAAAGCTGTTTAGAAAGTCTTAAGACCTTTGATTTTTTTTTTTTTCAAATAATGCCTGGTGCACACATATTGACTCCCGTTGCAAAAGTTTGGTTTCACCCTCCTAAAACATTCAAAAATTGTTTCTGTCCATATCTTTGTGATTACACGTATGCAATTTGAAACTCTTTAAGCCGCATTTTCGAATGCAAAGAGTTATTCTTACTTTCGTATCATTTTTTTTATTTGTATTTTATTTTGCTTAGACTAATTTTTATTTAAAGTTTTGTTTGGGTTCAACCTGAGCGCACGCACATCATTTTTACAATATCGCTGCCATTTTTTCAAATCGATTTAATAATTTAAAGCTTTTTGAGCGCAATAATGGCGATAATGATTGTTTGGAAATTACAGATTTAAGTAATGTTCAGGTGACCCAAACTTTTTTGCACGATACACCATTACTGAGGAGGTGAACCCGAACTTTGCACGATGACTTGACTCGACTGTTTCATCGATTTGAATACTTTTCAATTTTCCGCAAAAATTTGTGAGTGTACTCTGCAAAGATATAAAATTACGATTTTTTAATGGACACCTTGTTTTAAAATTTTGTCGATCCAATGTGAGGAAAAACTAGCTGAATGGATTTTTTCAGTGCGTTTTTTTGAAAATGTCACAACTTTATATAAAAATTATTTACAAAGTTTTTAAAAAATGTTTTGGAAAAAATTTACATACAAATAAGAATAACTCTTTGCCTTTCGAATAGCGGCTTAGAGAGTTCATTGGAAGGGTAATCACAGAGATATTGGATGACACTTTTTGCTTGTTTTAGGGGGTGACCCAAACTTATGCACGGGAGTGTATCTCTCGAAAATTTGGATTCTTGTTCAGATAAAAGTAGGACTATTCCACATGATTATTATTTCTTACTGTTATATCCAACACAAACATCAAAATGTGAATGGTATTGAATAAGCTATGTTTGTTTGAAACGGTCGCCGTACTCTTTGGTAAACGGCGTTGATATTTTGAGATAAGCGGCCATTGACGATTTTTAGTAATCGGCGCGGCGAAAAAAAATTGCGGCGGCCGGCGAAATTAAAAAACGCAGCGGCGCACACCCTCTAACCTAGGGTGCCGATTGGAATAAAAAATTTTTGCTTTTTTACATGTTTCAAGTTAATGAACATTAACTAGAATTTGGTTAAAATCGGTTAATGGTCGATTACACGTGCTGTGGGACCTTTTGGGAATTGAAAATGGACCCTAATCTAAAATGTAATACCCGATTTGATTCAATATTACGGACACTTAAGGCCTCAGTGGAAGTATGACTCATCAGAAGCAAATAAAATAAAAATCATTCTTTATTGATGTCCTCCGCGTTGTCGAGCCTTCAAATAGTGGAGTGAATATTGTAATTCCGGCAACATGAACAATTTTAAGTAAACAGAAATGTGGTGAACTTTTCATGATTTTTCGGACACTTCTTACTTTTCCCTCATAACTCCGGTGATTCGAACACTAATCAGACGTCCAAGGCAGTTGGTTATAAGGTTTTATATTTAGCATAGATATTTGATGAAAAATGCTTATTGAACCGTGCCTTGAAAGTGAAAGAACTTTTAAGCGGCAAAAAAAATTGTGAAACATTTCTGGTGAAAATGTTTCCACATCTCTTCTTTATTGTACGGAGTTTGAGGGTCCGTAGTAGTAATCAAAACGGTAGTTTATAATGGTCACAATACCTAATTTTGCACGTAGTATATGCATCTGCCCCAAACCATCACTTCAAATTAAGCTTACATTCAACCGAAGCACTTACTGCATGGAATGTCATCTACTCTAGGCGCTTGTTAACAGCCTGTGTTGACATTTCAATTACAGCCACTTGAGTTTTAATCCACTCCGGGCGCAATCCCTACTCCCACAATTTTCGCTACTTCTAAAGCATTTCCTTTTTAATCTACAATCACGCCGTTTGCCGGTGCACTCAAGTCCAAGACCATTTGGTCGATGTGCTTTTGTGGCACGGTTTATCTATGGTGTATACTTTCCTGCTGGAATCTGGCCTGCTTTATAGCAATGTCTTACCAGCTTGCCAGTTCTATGCGTTTTTTCTGGGTTTGAAATGTTGTTTTTTTTTTCAATGTTGTTTACAAGAATACTACGCTCAAGAAGTCTAAAAAAATATCGGAAAGTCTTTGACCAGCTCGGGATCGAACCCCATTCGCTTCTATTCTGTGTTGATCCGACGCTAGCCCACAAGACTTACGAAAACCCTCAGTACAATTCAAATTATGCAAAATGCTAAAGTAACGCAGTGCCTTTGTTAGAATGATGGTGGAGAACAATGTTTGACCGAAAACAAAAGCATTCATTACCATCGCCGTGCGTCCAGTAGATAGGCTAGGAGTGTCCCACACAATCGGCTGGCATAAAAAGTGTCAGAAGAAAAAAGCTCGGATGGTAGCTTGTCAGGTCTCGGTGTGGGTTTGTTTATTGAGTGTGTGGCAAAGGCCAAAGTGGCTGAACGAGATTTCCACTCACGTTTGTTCGTATTGTGCCGCAAAGTTTCCTTGGAGAGTTTTCACCGAACAGTTGCTTTGGTCTTCGTAAATGGGAATGTTCTGGGAAATGTTTATAGCGCCGATTTTTTTTTTCTCGCTGCACTACGTGGTTCGATGTTAGGGGGTGCGGTGGGTGCAGTCACACTTGGACGCGGATCTTTAGGGGTTCCGAAATTTATGATATGAATTATTTTAGCAGTAGAATTTATTCCTTAGAACTGACTATGATTGGAGGAATACCTGTTAATTGAATTATACTATTTCGAAAATGGTCGGACCGACAAACTTGTTTGACCATCAAGTAGGCTTGATGAAAAATTCCATTAAAACCTCCCATAGAAATTTACCAGATCACTTTTCTCTCGTTTATTCTGACCAATTCAGGAACTTGCCACAAATTTTCACACGATAAGGTGGGAGTCTTGACGAATTGTAAAACAGTGAAAGAATTATTTCAAATTCATTTAACCTTTATACAAGCCAATTCGTGGACAAGATAACCATTTCATTTTTATTATATTGTAGATACAAAAAGTTGTTTCCAACAGAAAAACATGTTTTTTGGGTACAACAAATAATCAATTGTTATCTAACTGTTTTTTATCTTTATCGAAGACAATGTTTAACCTAGGCTTAATTATCTTAGCGCCATTCGTCTTTTAATCCGATTAGAGTTTTCAATCCCGGGGAAAATTTCCGGGAAAAGATTTTCTGTTTTCCTGGGATTCCGTACATCCGGATTTACGTTTCCCGGGAAATCTATTTCATTAAGGAAGAATCGACAATCTATATTCAAATAAAACCATCGCACAAATTTACTTTTCATATCATTACCAACCAATGTCTCACTAGCATCACTAATATATTTTATGTTATTGCGTTGTTTCGTGAATCAAACTTCAGATTTTTTGAGTTTGTAAATAATCCAACTCAAGTATTTGTTATGCCCCACCTTACTTTAGTCTTATTGCAGCATCATTTATCATTCAAGAATTTTGGGGTTGATCCTATTGTTACATAATCAAAAGGTATGCACCGCAATGCACAAAACTCAGCACTCTTCAGGCGCACATTTCTTTCGTCATTGAATATCACAGATGTATCCGCCACTTGCGTAGTAGAATATTACAGATGATTTGACCAGTTAGCATGCATTCAGTTTGCCGTAGCGTAGCGATTGACCAGGTTGGCACCCACCAAGGACGCAGGCCTAAAGGGGGCGCAAAATGCAGTGAATCACTCGGTAAATTCTCAAGGTTGCAAATTAGGATTAGGCTTTATTATTAGTAACAATTCAAAAAAAAAATAGGACTAATAAGAAACATAACAAAAGGTTTTGAAGGCTTTAAAAAAATATTGCAAAAGTATCAAAAGAATATTGTTCATTTCCTATATATTATTTTAAGTTTGAAGTTCAAATAAAAATACA
The DNA here is from genome assembly GCF_002204515.2 of Aedes aegypti. Taxonomy (NCBI): domain Eukaryota; kingdom Metazoa; phylum Arthropoda; class Insecta; order Diptera; family Culicidae; genus Aedes; species Aedes aegypti. The sequence goes on along the minus strand of NW_018736235.1, from coordinate 6,867 downwards.
CATAAATTAAGGTTTGGTAATGGATAAAAAACAAAATTGTATCATGTCAGTTGTATGTATTGCTAAAAGTTTAGACTGCATGTTTTTGAATCACTCTGTGTTTTTTTTTAGTTTTAAAATTACAAGAATATTTTCCTACAGAATACTGAACATAAATCTAAGATTATGGGAAGATTTCCAAAGAAAATTTGGGCAAGATTCTCACAGAATCATAAACAAGATTCTAAAGCAGCAGGCTGTTGCTTTATTCTTGATCGGTCTTTCACATAATTCTAGCGTCATTTCTATATAATGGTTGCGTAATTTTTTCATTAACTCAATATTTTGTAAAATGCTTCCCTGCAACAACGTCGTCTTGCCATCAAGTAGGCTGTTGAAAAACAGCATGGATCATCCCATTACAAAATGCAGTTCCGTTCTGCTCGTTTTTTCCGACGTTTCCCGGTAAATATCCTAGGATTTTCATTTACACACAAAACACGCCGGACCTGAAAACAAAACGAGGAAGAATTCATTTAATCCGTGGACCCGTTCTGAAGCCATTTCGTGAATACAAACACCAAATTCAATTTTTTAATTTATATAGATAACGTAAAATGTTCTACACTAGCTAAACTCGTTTTGGTTAAACAAAAAAATGCGGTTGGAAAGTTGATGCTAACCTTATTTGACACTTTGCATTACACCATATCCGCTCAGCGTCCTAAAATAGGCAGAAGCCGAACGCCCAGCGTCCTATAAATAGGACAGTACTTCTAGTGCAAATATCTTGAAAATAAGAAGGTTTAGAAGGAAAACTGTTCTTCTGCAAAGTTGATCACAGTACTGCTGTCTTCCACTTTTTGGTAACTATTTTAATTCAGAATTAACTCAAACCAGGTGGCGCAAGACGCCAACAAATGTCGCATTGTATAAGCAACATATGAAACAACTTTCCCAGCGTAAAAATATTGCTTCGTTTATATCTCAGTCCAGCGATGAGATACAAATTATGCTCTTCGACAAGTTGAAACTAAATAATACTATTTGCATAGAAACCTTACAAATTTCGGAAAAACACTTCCCAATGGCGCTAGTGAGCCAAAACTTTATTTGGCTTATATTTCTTTAGCAGTTATGAGATTACAAAAATGGTTGTCTTCGACAAAGTTGAAGCAACTAAATATACCTATTCTGATTAGAACCTTACAAATCGAAAACACTCCCAAGATGACGCTTACTGAGCAAAACATTATTTGCTTATATCTTAGCCAGTTATGAGATACAAAATTGGTGTCTTGACAAAGTGGGAACAATAAATAATACCTTTCTCATAGGAACCTTCAAATTCGGAAAACACTCCCAAGATGACGCTAGTGAGGGAAAACTTTATTTGCTTATATCTGTAGCCGGTTATGAGATACAAAAATGTTCTTCGACAAGTGGAACAACTAAATAATACCTATTCGCCAAGAACCTTTATAAATTCGGAAAACACTCCCAAATGGCGCTAAACCAAAAACTTTATTTGCTTATATCTTAGTTCAGTTATTAGATACAAAACTGGTGTTTTCGGAACAAAGTTGAACAACTAAATAATACCTATTCGCATAGAATCTTACAAATTGGAAAACACTCCAAGATGGCGCTAAGCGAGCCAAAGCTTTATTTTGCTTATATCTAGCCCAGTTTATGAGATACAAAAATTGGTGTCTTCGACAAAGTTGAACAACTAAATAATTAACTTTTTCGCATAGAACCTTATAAATTCGAACAAAACACGCCAAGATGGCGCTGTGTGCCAAAACTTTTATTTTGCATATATCTTAGTTTAGTTATGAGAATACAAAATTGGTGTCTTCGATAAAGGTTGATCAACTAAATGAGAACTATTCGCTTAAAACCTTATTTTTCGGAAACACTCTGTTACGTGAGAAATGTGTTGTGAACCCCTGTTGCACTGTCATTGTTTGTGTCTGTATCTTTCGTTCTGTTTTATGTATTGCGCAAGTGCTGTCGAAATATGAATATCAAACAAAGATGATTAGATACAAAGTTTGTGTCATGGCAATGTTTAACAACTAAACTGGAATCCTATTCGCTAAAACCATATTAGTCGGTAAAACACTCACAAGGTGGTCAAATAATTTTTGTTTTTATATCAGTCAGCGATTGAGACTGAAAAACCGAACTCTCGAAATGGTATCTACGACAAAAGTGTTCAACTAATGGGATCTAGTTCGCCCAGAAACATAGTAGTTTGGAAATTTCTCCAAAGCTCGCGGCTAGTAGACAACATAATTATTTGGCTTCTTAGCTCAATCTAGAGATTGGATACGAAGTTAGTGTTTTTTGACAAAGTTGGGAACGAATGAGACCTATTTGCTGGAAACTTATGACTTCGAAATCACCTAAATGGCACTACTGGGGCACAAATTTTATTTCGTTATATTATCAGTCCACTGATTAAATCAAGGAAAACTATTCTTAGTTTCAGAAGTTATTTCATGGATTGAAATTCCAGTGATTGAAATTTGGTATCTTCGAAAAACGATGATCAACTAAAGGAGAATTTTTCGCAAAAAAAAAACAGTATTAGCTGGGAATTTGTTGTTATGTTGCAAACATCAAGGAAACCAACCAATAAGAAAATGGTCAGCTAGATCAAAAACAATGGCTTTATTACTATTGATCGAGCAACAATCGCTTATTTCGGATGCAATGCCTCCTTAATTTTTAAGAGGAAGCTTGACACATTTAGATCCTTTGATCTTTTGAAAAAGAAAAGAATGAGTAAAGAACGAAAAAACGGGACAAATTGATTTATCCACTCCTGAACTGAACTCCAAGGGTGAAGGGCGGCTGTTCACAATGAGAAGTAAAATTGAATTAGCCGCAACCTAAGTCCAGAACCAGTTTTAATGACTAAACGTGGAAAGTAAAAATTATTTTCTCGCAAATTTGCAGGTTAATAAATGCGCTTGAAATAGAGATGGTCGGGTTTCACATTTTCCAAACCCGAAACCCGACCGTACCCGACTTATTTATTCTCTCCAAACGGACCCGACCGAACCGAAGACGGAAAATTGAAAAAGCAAACCGGGACCGACCCGAACCGAAAATTTTTCGCTGTTCAAACCCGAACCCGACCGGAAACCCGAAAAAAAGTTTTTAAGAAAAACCCGAATAAACCCGGGGTTCAAAAAAGATTGATAAATTAATCGTTTTCTGATGCATGGAAGCTTTCAGGTTGTTACTTTGTGAAACAAGTTCTCACAAACCCGACCCAAACCCGGCTAAACCCGAATTTTTCAAGCCCGAAACCCGGACCCGTACCGATAATTTTTTTAGCCTTTCAAACCGACCCGAAACCCGAACCCGAAAATAAAACAATTTTTCACCGAACCGACCCGACCCGTCGGGTTCGGGTTCGGGTTCGGGTTTTGGTTTGAACAACCGGAGACCCGACCATCTTTACTGAAAGATATTGTTTACAAGCAGTTACTTACTACGCGCTACGTTGTGCCAATTTATCAGAAAATTTACCTCATCCCCAAAATGAATGTTTTCGAGAAATTGATTACGCTTTCACCATTGTTTTGGTCGTAGTTTTGTATGGTGTTTATTTGTTAGAACCAGCGGACGCGTTTGAGTAGCAGTTAAAGAGCTCCTTTGGCTGATCTCATAAGACCAGAACTTGTGACATTTGAGTGGGCACGTTTTCAGTAGGGCTCCCAAAGGTATTCTGGCTAGCTCTAGTTGTCAAAAATCTTGGACCACGTGGATTAAGTTTTATCGGTGAATAAGACTATATGCATCAATGATGCAGTAAACTTTCAACGTTATAGCCGAATAATTTTGGCTTCAAGTATCACATTTGTAAAGCATGTAATAGTTGGAGTCAATATTTGAACTTTCATTGGATGAAAGAACTAAATTTGATCAGCACTAATAAATTCTGATATGCAAATATATATTTCGATCGCTGTTCAGACCGAGGCCACATATACTAATACTTCACAGAAAAAAATATTTTTAGATAGTTATGTTTCTATTATCAGCTGGCAAGTTTTATACAATCTTTTTGAAAAGACTATTTTTGAAAATTGTAGGTTATTTTCTAAATCAAAATATTTGATGTAAGATTTTTTTTTGTTTTTGTATAAATGTATAAGTGTGCATAAATTGTACATGTACATGTATGGCCAGATAGCCGTAGCGGTAAACGCGCAGCTACTTCAGGCAAGACCAAGCTGAGGGTCGTTCGGTTCGAAATCCCCCGGTCGAGGATCTTTTTCGGGTTGGAAAATATTTCACTTTTGTATGGGATTCCAATTTTTATACGGGGTAGTCACGGTCTTCATTGTTAACCCCCTCTTCCTTTCTGTACGTGACGTTAATTTATGAATTAACCCTCACAGCAGTTTTTTTCCAACTGATTTACATTGTAATGGGTCTAACGGCGATGAAAATCATATTTGATTATCTCGAAAATAAACTTATAGAACAGCTAGTATGGACGACACACTTTAAAGAATTTTTTTGGATCCCCCCATTAGACTGATTTTTTTTGGTGAAAAATAGGTTTAAAATTATGGGAATACGACTATGAATAACGAAAACGGAGCTGTGAATTCCAATTGTGAGATACCTGGGCGTTAACGGTTAACATTATTTGTTAATATTTGATCAGCCTTTCAAGAAGTTTGCATGATTGACATTTTTCCATGTTCACGCTTCTTTCAACCGAAAGTTTTTGGGAAAACACTTTAGATTTTTTGTGAATATTTCATTTTTCGATTATCTCACTGTGAAGAATGCTTTCAATTTGAATGGTAATAGCAATGTTCCTCTGAAGTAAATTTGAAAACTCTTCGATACATTTCAAATATTTTTTTATTGATTAACAAACAGCAGTTTGCAATAAAGATTTTTAAATAATGTCATGACTAAATCTACGCAAAATTTTCAATAAAATATTTCCTTTTAAATCCCTAGAGAATTTTTTTTTGCTTTCTCATTGAATTTCCTGAAAATTATATTTCTATAAATGTCCAAAGAATCTTAAACCATCCTTATTCATATCTTCAATATAACAATTTTTCCTTTACGAATCTTATTTGAGGTTTGGTCTTTGTTTAGGACATAATTTTTGTAAAGGATTGCTATGGTTTCGAGTTGTATTCTTTGGCATAAGCTCTTAAAATTCTTTCCAGTTATTCAGAGCGAAAGTTTTAAAACTCTGCTTTTGGAAAGCAATGGATCCGACATTTTCAGAGAGGAATTTCTTTTAAAATTTGCATTTCACCAAAATTTAAATTTTTGTTTGAAAATCTAGTAGGAAACAAATGACTGCATTTGTTGTTAGCTATATAACTCTATATGATTCTTCGGAATTTGTCAATGCATCTTTCAGATTGATTTCAAAAGTACTTCAGAAAATTTTCATCTAAAACATAAAAGAATACTAATTTTTTCTTGCAGGGAGATTTAATCAAAATTTAATATGTATTTGAATTCAAGGAAAATAATATACTTTTTATGACACTTTTGACGCATTTTATAAAAATTCTCGTTAGAAATCGCTCAGATTTATTGTTTTGCTGAGCTTTGGACTAAGGGGGCGCTGAAATGAGGTTCGCCAAGGGCGCCATGAAACCATGCTACGGCTCTGCATGAAGTTGAGCCAATCTTGTAAATCTTTTAGATAACCAACGTATGCACCTGCTCTGTCAATGGAAAAAAAGTCTTCTCGATAACCAGTCCGTCACCAAATCAGGTCATGTCTCGTAGTTTGTTCTCCTCTGCTTGAGGCGGCGGACGCGTGTGTATGAAAGCACGTTTCAATTGCACCCTTACCGCATCAGTGCCAACGGAAACTTCTGCTAGGCCCATTAGTACCAAAGTACATGGTCAGTGCCGATAACATTAAATTCAAAGGAAAGGGAAAATTTGTCATACTGGCTGAACGTCACAATGCTGTAGAACCGGCTGGATGGTTTTCCGGAGGCAGCCGGAAACTTCCACTTATTGTATCCGTTCGGCGCTTCCTTCTCGATTATCTCTGGGTTCTTGAAATCTCTTTCGCTTTTGAGAATCTCGAGTTGCCCTAACTCCCATCGGTATCTAATTTGTAAGCATCGTCAGATTTGACATTTTCTTCTCTTCGGAAAATCGGGTTTCCATCGGTTGAATAGATCATTTCGTCTTCCGCGTCCTTTTAGCGAGCGAAAATGTTTCGTGAGTAAAACACCTGCGCCATTCCTACAGGAGCTGAAGGTGAAGCCTCGCATAACAACCTTCAATTATTGTGCTTTCCAGGTGGGAACGACATATTTCATTATTAGAGAGCGGCAGACAGACCATGAGAGCACGAATGGAATAATATTGTTATTAATTGCTTCTGTGAAACAAGGCCAGGTTGGTTGCTGTAGAGTTTGTGGCTTTCAACGCCGCTACTGGCAATGTTAAACGATATGCCATGAATAGTGGTATGATGCTAGATGGACACAATTGCGTAAGGTACATGCCGTATAAATTCAACGTGATTAGAGATATTGGAAACAGTACTTAACTTTAAAATTAACATAGCATAGTCCACTACACAAGGGACCTTTCTTAGCAAAGTGGTTAGAATCCTGTGGCTACAAAGCAAAGCCTGCTGAAGGGGTCTGGTGTCGATTTCCGGTCGGTCCAGGATCTTTTCGTAATGTAATTTCCTGGACTTCCCTGGGCATAGAGTATCGATACGATGATCATCGTTACCTGCCACACGATGCGAAAATGGCAAACTTTGGCAAAAAAAAAACTCTCGTTAATAATTGTGGAAGTGCTTTAGGAACACTAAGCTGAGAGGCAGGCCTGTCCGGTTGAGGACGTAATTACAAG
>NW_018736234.1:0-33888 GCF_002204515.2 Aedes aegypti | reverse complement strand
GTTTCGACACTCATAGTCTATTACTGGGCCACGTAACGTTTTAAATCTAACATAACATAAAAACTAGTAAAATATGTTGAATTCAAACATCATCGGCAGATAGGCCCTTTTACGAGTCTTCAAACCAGTTAGGCCCTTTCAATTAGGCCCTTTAATTGACCATGGTTTCAGTTAGGCCCCTCCAGTTAGGCCCTTTTATTTAACATAGTTCCAGTTAGGCCCTTTTGGAATTTGTTAATTTTATTGATTATTGAATAGATTTTCAAAGTTTTAGAACAAAATCAATCGATTATGTGAGAAAATCAACATTGAATATTGAAAATTCTTTATTGAAGATCCAGTACTATATTGATTATTCATATTTCAAACCCTTTCTCCTATTTACTAGTTTTATACTTGTGTTCGACACTCAAAATAGTCTACTAGGTATCCCATAACGTATTAAATCTTAAATAACAAAACAACTCGTGAAAATGGTTGAATTCAAACATCATCGGCAGATAGGCCCTTTTACGAGTCTGCAAACCAGTTAGGCCCTTTCAGATAGGCCCTTTGATTGAACATGGTTTCAGTTAGGCCCCTCCAGTTAGGCCTTTTTATTGAACTTAGTTCCAGTTAGGCTCTTTTGTAATTTGTTAATTTTATTGATTATTGAAGTGATTTCCAAAGTTTTAGATCAAAATCAATCGATTAGGTATGTGAGAAAATCAACATTGATTAATAAAAATTCTTTATTGAAGATTCAGTACTATATTGATTCCTATTTCAAGCCCATTCTCTTTTTTACTAGTTTTATCATAATATTAATGCGAAGTTAGTTGAAAAACTAATTTTTAATCCTGAAAAAAAATCAATTACATTAAAAATTTTGAATAATTTTTATTTGTTAATTTTTATTTGTTGCCTCTAGTTGTGGATCGAGTTCCAAAAGTCGCGATTTTCACAAAAACAAATTCGTTTGTTTTTGTAACAGCCCTGCAAGAATTCTTCTTATACTTCTTCTTGGCATTACGTCCTCACTGGGACAGAGCCTGCTTCTAAGATTTGTGTTCAATGAGTACTTCCACAGTTATAAACTGAGAGCTTTCTTTGACAAGTTGCCATTTTCGCATTCATATATCGTGTGACAAGTACGAAGGTACTCTATATTCAGGAAAGTAAAGGAAATTTCCATTACGAAAAAAAACCTGGACCGACCGGGAATGGAACTCAGATACCTTCAGAATGGCTTTGCTTTGTAGCCGCGGACTTAAACTGCTCGGCTAAGGAAGGCCCTCAAGTATAAAACAAGTAAAAAAGTGAATGGGTTTGAAATAGATATAATCAATAAGGTACTGAACCTTCAATCGAGAATATCCAACATTTAGCTATTACATTTTTTTCTCTCGCTTTATTTTATTTAAAAACTATGAAAATCACATCAAAAAGCAATAAAATCAACAAATTCCAAAAGGGCCTAACTGGAACTATGTTTAATAAAAGGGCCTAATTGGAGGGGCCTAACTGAAACCATGTCCAATCGAAGGGCCTAACTGAAAGGGCCTAACTGGTTTGAAGATTAATTGAAGGGCCTAACTGCTGATGATATTTGAATGCAACCATTTTCACGAGTCGTTATGCTATTTGAGATTACTAACATTCTAGGCCACGTAATAAACCATAATGAGTGTCTAACACAAGTATAAAACTAGTAAAAATAAGTGAATGGGTTTGAAATATCAATAATCAATATGTTGCTGATTTTGTATAGAATAGTTTCCAATATTTAGCTTGTATGATATTGTGTTGTTTTCTCACATAATCATTAAATGTTGTCGAAGAATTATGCAAATCACTTCAATAATCAATAAAATTAGCAAATTCAAAAAGGGCCTATCTGGTTTGAAAATTCGTTAAAGGGCCTATCTGCGGATGACGTTTGAATTGAACTATTTTTACAAGTTGTTGTGCTATTTCAAATTCAAATCGTGAGCCACGTAATAGACCATTATAAGTGTCGAACACAAGGGGTTATCCGAAAATGACGTCCATCAATTGGGGCCTCCTCCAATGGGGGGATGTACGAAAATGTGACAGTGCATGGATTGGGTATTAGAAAAAGCGTGACAGAGGTGGTAGAAGGGTTCTAGAAATCCCGAAAAACGATGGACGTCATTTTTGGATCTTCCCCAAGTATGAAACTAGTAAAAATCGAATGGGTTTGAAATAGGAATAATCAATATGGTACTGAATCTTCAACCGAAAATTTTCAATATTTGGCTATTATATAGTGTTTTTTCACATAATCGCTAAATTTTGTTCAAGATTTATGCAAACCAATTCAAAAATCAATAAAATTAGCAAATTATAAAAGGGCCTAACTGAAACCATGTTCAATCAAAGGGCCTAACTGAAAGGGCCTAACTGGTTTGAAGATTCATAATAGGGCCTATCTGCCGATGATGTTTGAATTCAACAATTTTGACGAGTTGTTGTGTTATTTGAGATTAGAAATATAATGGGCCACGCAACCGACTTTAATGGGTGTCGAACACAGGTATGAAACTAGTAAAAATGCGAATGGGTTTAAAATAGGAATTATAAATATGGTACGGAATCTTCAATTGAGAATTTCTCAATGTTTACGTTTTGCAGATAGGCCCTTTTCAAATGTTACGCTAGATATGGTAGGTAGCCAATCCACCACCCGCAGCACTCGCATCGTTTTTGTTCGCGTTTGACGTTTACACACTACCGCCATCTGTTGGTCCATCGGCCAAACACAGCGATTTTAGCATTGGGCGTACATGTCATCGTGACTATGATTTTGATCGGGATTTGTTCTAAGTGTTACGTCTGTTTGTCTGTGTTTCAGCTGTCAAATCCATTTCATTGTAAATTAGAAGGGTGCCCAGATGTGCCGAGCTGTGCCGAATACTGTGCCGGGCACAGTGAGCCGAGTTTCCCACCCCCTGTGTATACCACACATACCGACAATATGAGGATTTCCTTCAGTGTAGGGTGTTTTATGTATTTTGGACAGAGCGTTATGCGTATATAATTTGGCCACTCCCATTTGATTTTGCCGTCAATGTCCAAATTATATACGTGTAACGGTCTGTCCAAAATACTTTGATCACCCTATTTATCTTAAAATCTGATAGCCCTACATAACAACTGTCTTCAGCAAACTTGTTCATCTCGTCAAAATACACAACTTTGCTGAAGATACCATGAAGCTATTCCTTCAATATTTTTGGTTATAAATAAAAAACCTTTCAAAAAATTCTCTTTAGTCAAACCGTTACTGCTTTTGAACTGATGATTGTAAAAATCACTCAAAAAACCGAAAAAGTTACACATGTTTTGTCCAATACCGTACATACATTTCGAGCGTGTACTGTAGCGATCCATGAGCTCCTTCTGTTTTAAACCTATCTGCTTATCCCCGCTGGGCAGTACGCGTGAACATCTTTCATCCGAAAAGTGCATGCTGTCAAAATGACAAACATAAAAATGCATTTCAAAACTGCATCCAGTAGGTAAACACACTTTTTGACGTTTCGCGTACCGCAGTTTTCCAGTAGTGCGTGGATCAGAAAAAGTAAGCAGGTAGGAACTTGTGTGCTGAATTATCTCGGTATTATTCATAAGAGTTTCTAATGATATGTGCTTATAATTGATGTAATTTTTGCCAGCAATTCGCAGACATGTCGGAAATGGAAAAATCGGATTTGATTCAGCAGCAGCAGGGCCATCGTCTTTCCGAGGACAGTGAATCGGACGACGAAGTGGTGGAAAGTGTCGCGCGGCAGCCGGCGGCGAATGTGGCCGATGACCGCGGAATGAAACGTCCCAACGACGATTCGGATGATGATGACGATGCGGGTCAGACGCCGGCCAAGGAACCGAGAGACAATGCCACTGTGGTCGCATCCCACTACAACAAACTCGAGGAACGCGGTCTATACGAGAGGTCCAAATCGAGGATATTCTACATGCGAAACTTCAACAACTGGATCAAGAGCATCTTGATCAATCGGTATCTAGACCGGATAAAGGACAAAGCGGCGCTCGGAACGCCCCTGAGGGTGATGGACATGTGTTGCGGCAAGGGAGGAGACTTGCTCAAGTGGATCAAGGGCAATATTACGCATCTGATTTGCACGGATATCGCGGAAGTTAGCGTTGAACAGTGCGAGGCCAGATACAACAACATCAACCAGAAAAACGATCAGGGCGGGAAGCCGTTTACGGCAGAATTCTTCGCCGCTGACGCCACACTTCAACGGCTGAGGGAAAAGTACCGGGATCCGTCGATTGACCTCCATCTGGTCAGTTGCCAGTTCGCGTTCCACTATTGCTTCGAATCGCTCAAACAGGCCGAGTTCATGCTGAAGAATGCCGCCGAATGCTTGAAGGAGGGTGGATACTTTATCGGGACCATTCCGGATGCGAACGAGATCATGAAACGGCAACGGGCAGCCGGAGGCGACAGCTTCGGGAACGATGTGTACAAGATTTCCTTCTTGTGCGACACGGAGAAGCCTCCGCTCTTCGGGGCTAAGTACAACTTCCAGCTGGACGGAGTCGTCGATTGTCCGGAGTTCCTGGTCCACTTCCCGACACTGGTAAAGCTGGCCCTCAAGTTTGGCCTCCGGCTGGTGGAGAAGAAACGGTTCGACGAGTTCTACGAGGAATCGGTTTCCAGTGGGCGCGGACTGCTCGAGAAGATGCAAGCGCTCGAAACGTTCCCGGGCTTCTCGAGGGATGACCGCGAGCGGCAGCAGAACCGGGAAGAGTACCGACACGCCCAGCAGTATCTGGACCGGAAGGACGGACGCCACACCAAGGTCGGGACGCTGTCCAAGTCGGAGTGGGAAGCTAGCAGTAAGTAGACTGAATAATTCTCTCGTAAAGTCACCAATTCAATAATGGTCTTCTGTTTTGCAGCTTTGTACATGTTCTTCGCTTTCCAGAAGATGAAAAAATCATGGGATAAGGAGGGAAAACCTGTCTATTCGTAATCTGGTTTCACACGGTTACCTCTTTTTTAATTGTACGAAAAAACTCTGATCAATGTCTATCGTTTTGATTGTGTATTGAAAAATTTGGATAATTTTATGTCTAATTTATACATCTGTGCAGTTATTTTACCTACATTTTCTACTATATTTTTTGATGAAAAACTCATTTTGGATTACATCTTACTGCACCTGTTTAGTGGCATAGCATGAAACCACATTAAGCTCTGGATTTCAACCACCATTCTTCAAATTGTAGAAGAAAGAAGGGTCTTATCAATTGTTTATGAATCCAATAAAAAAATTGAAACTAAATTCCGAATCAAGTTGATCTTCGAAAATTCCAATCAGAAATCTGTGTTAGAAGAATTTTATCTTATTTTAGGCTCACCAGAAAGTTATTTTAGAAAGTAGGACATTTTGCTTCACTGGTTTAAAAAAAAACTTACTTGCTACTGTAACAGTCCGCTACGTTGAATCTACGCCGAATGTATAATTCTTCTCCACTGGGCTCGGTTCTGAGCCAACCGCTTCCAGTCGCCCTGAACGTTAAGTGCCCTTAAGTCCTCTTCAACTACAAAAAGCCAACGTGTGCGCGGCCTACCACGAAGCCGAGGGACTTGTCCGGGTTCTCTACTGCATATTATTTTTGCTTGTCATTCTTCCGGCATTCGTACCACGTGACCAGCTCAACGCAGCCTGCCGTGTTTTATGAGCATGACAATCACTTCTTAATATACTTGGTACAACTCATGAATCATGCGACGCCGCCAGATGCCATTTCAAATATATAACGTTTTAAATTTTTACCAAAGTGAGGGGGGGGGGGGGGGTTGGGTTAGCAATCAGTATCCTTCGGAAGGACATGTCCTTCTAATGCAGGCCTGCCCAACGTACGGCCCGCGGGCCGCATCCGGCCCGCCGCTTCATTTTGTACGGCCCGCGAAGAGCTCGGAGATCTTCCTCATAACTGGCCCTTTTGCTACTCTACCAACTTGATATTAGAACATTTCAGGACTGATTGTTACAATTTTAGATTATTTTATTTAAAGCTATTTTATTTTAAAGACTCTTAATATTAGCTTTTTGATCCTTCTAAATTTACTTGGTTGGAATAATTTAGAAAGCTTCCTTTAAAAAATAATGAACTTTTATGAGAAGTTAACACAAGAAATCTTGCTAATAACTTTCTTAGCAATCAAGAAACAAAACTGATTTTTTCTATCAAGTTCGAACAAATATTGTCAATTATAGTTACACGGGTGGAAATCAGAATCCAAAAACAAGATTATGACTCATGATATCACGATTTCAGAGTGTTTTCAGCTTATGAAAATACACCATGATTTGGATTCATGATATCATGAGTCAGATTGCTGTAACGCAACACAAGTGTTATATTTTTGTTGCTGGATTGCTCGCAATCATGAATCACATGCCTAGAATCATGAGTCGCGCATCCGTTTAAGATCTACAACATTAAAAAAAGAATAAAGCTATAACGAGATTTGAACCAAGAACCATCTGATTGAGAGTCCCGTATCATACCACAAAAATTTACCATGTTATAAAAAAGGCGATCGAAACGATCGTAATGAACCAACTGGATTTCACTGAATCAGAAGCATAGAAAATTTTATCAAATATTAGTCAAATTACTAGCCTATAAAATTTTAACAGAATTCACATATCAATTCCAAGGAGAACTCGGACACGATTCTCACAAAAAAATGTAGAGCAAGATTTTATTTGAAATCCCAGGGGAATTATTCAAAATCATAACCATGATTATCAGCTAATATGGGACATTATTTTTAGAAAGGTCTCCACATATTCGTTAATGAATTTCTTACAGAATCTGAGCAGAGCAGACTTCTTCAGTTTATAGAACGAAATTTTGAAATGTGTATATGGTTGGGTTCTGACGAAATGCTGAAAACATTTTTCACAGAGTCCAATGCTTTATTCTCGCAAATTTAGGAAATTGTTTCTTAAAAAATAGGAAAGGATTCTCAAATAATATTACATTAGATTCTGAAAGAATCCTTCAAACAGGTTTGATTGAATTTTGAGGATGATTTGTATAAAATCCTGGGCAACATACTCACAGCGTTCAAGGCAAATTTTTCAAAAGAATCCTGGTTTGGATTCTGTCGTAATCAGGAGCAGTATTCTCTCAGAACTTAAGGCAAGATTATCTCATCCATTTGCAATTTTTCCAAAAGAATTCTTATCATTTTTATTTGAATTTATTACCAAATTTTGAAATTGCTGTATTAAAAAAAGTTTGGCCCGCCTCGTGATATTGTTTCTTAGATTTGGCCCGCGATTCAAAAAGGTTGGGCAGGCCTGTTCTAATGGAACATACCGGGTACCCCCGTTAATTTGACCACATTTAATCTGAAGCTTTTTAATTTATACCTCACTAATTTGCCCATCGTTCAGAAAAAAATGGTTCAAACGTCATTTATCTCATGGAACAAAGTGAAGTGAAATTGAACGCTGTGGAACGGAAGGCAGAATCAAAACAAAACGAAAGAGGTAACCTGGGAGGTGAGTCAAGGTGAGCCGAGATTCTGCAATTAGGCATTTCACGGCGAAATTCTCTCTCTTTCGCTCCACAACAAAACTTGAAAACAATGGTGCCAGTACCTGTCAACTTTGACAGGTACTGGCACCGTTGTTTTCAGATTTACCGAAGGAGGGAAAGAAAGCGATTTTCTGATGACGTCACCGTGCAATGGGCAATGTGATAGATTTTACTCAGGTGGCGCAGATCATTGCTGTCATGAACTGTCACTGTGAGCCCAGATCTAAAACAATGGACAAACATGATAAAAGCGCGCAATTGATTAAAACGTATTTTTGTATTTTATCAAATGTGACAAAAAATCCATTGAAAAGCTATTCATGCTTATTCAAAAGCAATGTCACAATAGCACCTTTTATCATGATTGAATATATCTCGCATACTCTGAGATAACGCCCTAAAAGCCATTGGTAGCCACGTGTGTAGCTCGTTGTTTCTGAGCAAATGAAAGAATAAGCATCCAAACCAACATCACGGGCAGGTAGATAATGATCCTTTCTTCCCTATAGCGTTGTTAAATAACATGAAAATCCATTCAAATGCTCAGAAACAATGAGCTACACACATGGTTACTGTGTGGTATGGACCAGTCTGAATTCGGACCAGTCTAGACAGCGACTGCACTTGCGGCACTGATGATGTTCTCCGCATGTTCGTCAGTCTATCGGAGACGCGCTCGATTACCGGTCGTGCGTATGTGGCAGCGCTGGGTGATCTTTGGTAGTATTCCAGATTTCCACAGTTACCTATGGCTTTTAGGGCGAGATCAGAAGTTATGCGAGATATTGTGCATTCAGATTAACTTTAGACCGAAGTTCATAAGGCGGCATCCACAAATTACGTAACGCTCAAAGGGGGGGAGGGGGTAGGCTCGAGCGTTACGACTCATACAAAAATTATAAAATTTCCATACAAAAGGCGTTACGGAAGGGGGGAGGGGGTCGAAAATTTCCAATTTTAGCGTTACGTAATAAATGGATGCCGCCTAAGAGAAATGAACTATCACCAACAAATTTTCGCCAAAGTTCGGCGTCGGCATTCTAACGAAGTGCTACACCGACAAAGGCATTCCTTATGCGTCGGCGAAGCACTAAATTAGAATGCCGACGCCGAACTTCTAATTGTCACTCGAATAGTCAATCAAGTGTTCAAATGCAATTCGAAATAAGTTTGTGTCAGGTCCGTCACACTCGGGCTCAGATTGAGTACCACTTCTAGTACTGCATTTGGTCCCTCGGTAGTGCAAAAGGTACCCAAGTTTGACAGATCTGGTTACTTGGGTACTGCAGTAAGCACGATAATGCGGCACGGTAACAGCATTATATGCGCATATAGGGTAATAATTTGATGCTTGTCAGTTCTATATACGCACATAATGCTATTATAATGCCAGAAAAGGCGAAATAGCGTGCCATTATAATGCGAAGATATAACCGTGCTTCTCGGCATCACTAGTGCTGATATAAGACCACGTGAGAAATGTCAGTTGTTTTCGCCAGGTTTTTCGGGCGAATATTTTGTGCTTTCGCGTACGCAGCCAGAGAGCTTTCGCGTATGCGGCCAAGCAGCTGGTACACGAGGTAAATAAATAAATGAATGAAAACGGAAACCTCGAATAGTATGCAAAATGTTATAAAATGATTGAGATAGTACTTCTCCGTATCAGACTTATTCATTTTGGTGGTTTTCATCCTTTTAAGGACTTGAAATTGCCACATATTGATCCTTGTTTTATGATGATGAAATTCCTCATTTTGCGTCTCGAACCTGCGACACCTGTATTGTTGAGTTGTTGAATTTCTGCTCCTTTGCTCCTTCGCCCACATTAGATGAATAGTATTGGAAAGAAAAGTGACCAATTTAAACCACCACTTTTCCCCGTCATAAAACCTGCAATTGTAGTAGTGAGAAGACTTATGTTTGACTCCCTCTCGCCACTACATGCAAACACAAAGCACGTGGTATATGTGTCAAAACACTGGATGGCATTTAAACAGGCCCTGTATGCGAATATAGAGCCAATATAGTGCTTATTTAATGCCCGTATGCATCAGGCTTAGAAGCATTAATGATGCTGTAATAGGGTTTCTGTTGTGATTCGTCTTACCTACTCTATATGTACCTTGAATTCGATTCACCTATGTTACACTACCTGTCTATCAAACTACCAACCATATGACTGTCAAGAGAAAATGAAATAAAGTGTCATTCTTTGTTGTGAACCACGGTGTACTAAAATTAAGAAGGTGATATACTCCGAAAACTGACAGCTACTTGACGACGTCATTCCTATCCACCTCGAACAAATTTGCGAAAAAAATGATCTAGTGGTCCGGAAGGTATATGGTACGATAGGAGTGACGTCACATGTTTATAATGAAACTCGATATTTACATCAGTGAAGAGACTGCCTTGTTAATTTTTATGCCGTGGTTGTGAACAAGCACGAGTAAGACGTTATATATTTGTCTCCGTGATTCGGCCAATCCCTGCGTTTACGACAGTTGGCGACGAGTGGATTAGTAATCCCGCATTGAAAGTATTCGGCCGGCCATATCAAAATCGTGGCGGAGCTCCCATTGAGGACAGCTTGGACGAGGAGAGATCCGGACAAGTAGCATTCTGCATTGGGGCTCATCAAAGCGAAGTGCTAACTGACACCCACACCACTATACGTTGTTGCTGTTTTCCGGTGAGGGGAAACGGAGTACACATATTTCTGCTATAGTGTACGTGCTGCTGCTACTACCATCGTGTGCGTTGGTATGCAGTGTGTGTGAGGTGCGACGAAGTGAAAAATGACGGAAGAGAGAACAGATGGAACAGATGCAATCGGAGGCGCAGCTGCCGCTTCCGCTGCCGCCGCCGCCGCTCCGGTCATCCCACCTACCTTCGCGTTCGAAGCATTCGACAAAAACAAAACAAGGTGGTCTCGGTGGGTGAAGCGATTTGAAGGCGCACTGCAGATTTTTGGCATCGGTGAGCTCTGAAGAGGAATATGCTGCTTTCATTATATGGAACCGAGACATACAATGTGCTTTGCGACCATTTGTCTCCAGAAGATCCGGAAGCCAAAAACCTACGAAAGAAATTGTTACGCTGCTGGGGCAGTACTTCGACCCCGAACCATTGGAGATGGTTGAGCTGTGGAAGTTCCGTCAGCGGATGCAACGAGAGGGAGAATCCGTAGCGGAATACATCACGGCGTTTACAGCGAGAAGCGAAGTATGCGGTTTTGGTGAATATCTGCAGAAAGGACTACGGAATCAATTGGTTTTCGGCCTCCACAACCAACGAATTCGAACCAGACTGATCGAAGAAAAGGATTTGACGTTCGACAAGGCCAAGCAGATCGCGTTGTCCATGGAGGCTTCCGGCGAAGGAGCAGAAGTGCTAAAACCGACGAATGCAAGGAAGTCAACTTGATGGATCGGAAAAAGTTTGCAGCCCGGTAGAGACGCAGCTGTGAAGGTAACTAACCCGACTAACAAGTTTATGTGTTTCCGTTGCGGAAGTGAGGCACACTTGGCTGACAAGTGTGAGCACAAAAATAAAATTTGCGGCCTGTGCAAGAAAAAAAGCCATTTAAAGCGAGTGTGCCTCAGCTCCAATGCTCAAACTAGTAAGATAAGAACCACCCAAAGAACATTCAGCAAACCTGGTAGACAATAGCGAAGTATCAGAGGCCAGAAGGCTCCGATGAAGAGCGGGTATATGTTGTTGATGTGTGTAAGTTAGAACACTGCTCTAACGATATGTCAAAGATCTTCCTAAATGTTAGAGTGGTGGAGCGCTGATCCAGTTTGAGGTAGACAGTGGATCTCCGGTGTCGTGATCAGCAGTACTGACAAAGTAAGTATTTGGAGAGATTGTCAATGCACCCAACAGATATTGAAACTGCGTAGTTACTGTGGGAACAAAATCAGAGTTCTCGGTGTCATCAAGCGAAAAGTTGTGTACGGGGGTCAAATGGAACGCTTGCGTTTGTTCGTAGTGGAAGGAAAACGGCATCCATTGTTAGGGACGCGAGTGGATGCGAGCCTTACGGCTGGACTGGAATGATATCTTGGGGGGCACCGTTAGTTCTGTTGACAAAATTACTTTGCTTAATCCTCTTCCGGCAGCAGTCAAAGGGTTGATTGAAGAGTTTTCCTCTGTCTTTGATGAATCAATTGGTAACAATGAGGGTATTCAAGCCGCTTTGCACTTCAAATCAGATTCAAAACCTGTGTTTCTCAAAGCACGCTCACTTCCGTTTTTCAACTCGAGATGCTGTGGAACGGGAGATTCATAGCATGGTCGAAAGTGGAGTTCTGGTGAAAGTTGACCGTAGTGAGTGGGCTACACCGGTGGTTCCGGTGATGAAGTCTGGAGGGAAAATTCGTCTTTGCGGAGACTACAAACTAACGGTTAATAAGAGTTTGCCTAGTCGATGAACATCCATTACCTACGATCAACGAAATGTTTTCCAACATGGCAGGTGGACAGAAATTCACTAAGCTGGATTTGGCTCAAGCTTATTTGCAAATGTCCGTGCGTGCTGAAGACCAACCAACGTTGACATTGAATACACACCTGGGTCTGTATCAGCCAACAAGGTTGATGTATGGAGTTGCTTCTGCACCTGCCATCTTTCAGAGGGAGATATCTCAAATATTACAGGGAATACCAGGAGTTACAGTATTTCTAGATGATGTGAAGATCACTGGTCCAGACGAATAAAACTCACTTGGATCGGCTACGTGAGGTTTTTGAAAAGGTTCCATGAGCATAACATACGAGTGAATGTGGCAAAGTGTGAGTTTTTTGCCGACAGTATCGAGTACTGTGGATACATTGTGGATCAGCATGGGATTCATAAAATGCAACAGAAGGTTGACGCTATCCAGAATATGCCGCGCCCAGAGAATCGCGAACAGATCCGTGCGTTCTTAGGTCTCGTGAATTACTACGGTAGATTTATGGAAAACCTAAGCACTAGAGTTTATCCCATAAATAACCTACTGAAAGACAAGACACCATTTGAGTGGACTGATGCATGTGAGCAAGCCTTTTTTGTGGGTGAAAATCAGAAATGCAGTCGGATCGTTTGCTAGTACATTATGACGCTAAACTGCCGTTGGTGTTGGCCACAGACGCCTCACCATATGGGGTTGGCGCGGTACTGAGCCATATTTACCCAGATGGTAGTGAACGGCCGATTCAATACGCTTCGCAGACACTCAATGCTACCCAGCAAAACTACAGCCAAATTGACAAGGAGGCTTACGCGATTATCTTGGGGTACGGAAATTTCACCAATACCTTTTCGGACGAAAATTTATTCTGGTGACCGACAACAAGCCTGTAGTACAGATATTTTCGCCTGATAAAGGTTTGCCGACGCTATGTGCACTGCGTATGCAACATTACGCCGTTTTTCTCGAGTCATTTGATTTCGATATTCGTTATCGTCCTTCAAAGGACCATGCAAACGCTGATGGAATGTCACGTTTACCGGTTACAGACCGTAGCATCCGAAATCATGTGGAAGAAATCGACGTGGTTCAGATTAATCAGATTGAAACGCTTCCGGTAGATGCTAAAGAGCTTGGCGAGATTACTATCAGGGACCGGAGCGTCAAAGAACTAATTCAAGGACTGAAATCAGGACGTACTGTTGATGGCCGCTTTCGGTTTGGAGTCGACCAGAAGGAGTTCAGTATGCAAGGTTTGTGCTTAATGCGAGGGATACGGGTATACGTGCCTCCACCGCTTCGGAGCCGCGTCCTCAGCGAGTTGCATACCGGTCCATTTTGGTGTCTCTAGGATGAAGTCATTGGCGAGATCTTACTGCTGGTGGGAGAACATTGATCGGGACATAGAAGAGGTGGCTCGGAACTGTTGTGGGCTGCGCTCGAGTTCGAGCAAGTCCTGCTAAGGTACAAGTACACTGCTGGGAACGTCCTTCAGAACCGTTTCAAAGGATCCACGCTGATTTCGCTGAACCGTTCATGGGGCTGTACTTCCTAATCATAGTTGATGCTCACAGCAAGTGGCCCGAGGTGAAGGTTATTCCTGACATGACTACGGAGACTACTATTGAGAAGATGAGGGAGTTTTTCGCTACTTTCGGACTACCATCAGTTTTGGTAACGGATCGAGGCACACAATTCACGTCCGACCAGTTTCAGAAATTTCTGAAGAAGAACGGAATTGTGCACAAGATGGGAGCGCCATACCATCCCGCGACAAATGGTCAAGCGGAACGGTATGTCCAGACATTTAAGGACAAAATCAAAGCACTGAAATGCCCGCGCTCTGAAGTCCACGTTGAGTTGCAGCAGATATTGATGGCGTATCGAAGGACTGTGCATCCTGCCACAGGAAAAAGTCCATCCATGTTGGTTTTCGGAAGGCAAATAAAATCTAGACTGGATCTTCTGATTCCCGAACAGCAGAACTCCGCTCGCAAAGATTTTCGGACGGAGGAAAAGCCGGTGCGCTCTTTCGCGATAAATGATCGAGTAGCTGCACGAGACTTTATGTCACAATCAGAGAGGTGGAGATTTGGAGTTGTAGCTGAGAGAGTCGGAAAACTTCACTATATGATCGAGCTTGATGATGGAAGAATGTGGAAGCGTCATATTGACCAACTGAAGCCGGGCCTGTTGCTCAATATTTACAACCGGGTGAACAGAATCCAGAGAACATTCAGCGACGTAGTGAAGTGTTGTTGCCCACCCAAGACTATCAAGCTGCTGTCCAAGTTAAAGTTGAGCTTGATTCGACTGGGCAAGAGCTAGAAAAAACTGTTGATGTTCCTGAACATAATACGGCAATATCAGACACTGGAAGACAATCTACCCCTGTCAGTACTGCGGTTAACGATACGGGACCAGGTTCAGGGGAAAAGGGTAAGCGGAGTGTAAATTCAAGAGCTTTGATAGGGAATGATGGCGAAACTGTCAGAAAATCTCGCCGTGAAATTAGAGCTCCGCGTAGATTGAACCTGTAATGTGTTGTGACTAACCTACTAACCAAATATATGTGGATCTGTAGACACTTACAAGACAGGATATTACTTAAGGGGGGAGAGATGTTGTGATTCGTCTTACCTACTCTATATGTACCTTGAATTCGATTCACCTATGTTACACTACCTGTCTATCAAACTACCAACCATATGACTGTCAAGAGAAAATGAAATAAAGTGTCATTCTTTGTTGTGAACAAGCACGAGTAAGACGTTATATATTTGTCTCCGTGATTCGGCCAATCCCTGCGTTTACGACAGTTTCTATGCAGCGGAAGTGCTGTTATAAGGTGTGTAAGCATTTGTGGTGCTATTATAATGCATGTACGCATTTATGATGCTGATTAAGGGCTTATTATTAGTGCTTATGGTTACTTGGGTACTGCATATTATTTTTGCTTGTCATTTTTTCCGGCATTCGTACCACGTGACCATCCCAACGCAGCCTGCCGTGTTTTATGAGCTTGACAATCACTTCTTAATATACTTGGTACAACTCATGAATCATGTGACGCCGCCAGATGCCATTTCAAATATATAACGGTTCAAATTTTTACCCCCGTTTTAGCAATCGGTATTCTTCGGAAGGACATGTCCTTCTATTGGAACATACCGGGTACCCCCGTTAATTTGACCACATTTAATCTGAAGCTTTTTTAATTTATACCTCACTAATTTGCACATCGTTCAGATTAAAAATGGTTCAAATGTCATTTAGCTCATGGAACAAAGTGAAGTGAAATTGAACGCTGTGGAACGGAACGCAGAATCAAAACATAACGAAAGAGGTAACCTGGAAGGTGGGTCAAGGTGAGCCGAGATTGATGCGCAGATCATTGATGCGTTCCACTAGATCTCTCTTTCATTCTCCCGCTGTTCTTATGCAGCGCAAATAGTGACGTCACTATTTGCACTACATAAGAACAGCGGGAGAATAGGCCTATTCACAAGACGTTTCAAATCAGCTGATCGGGAAGCTCTTTGACAGTTCTTCTATGGAGATGACAGTTTCGTGTTAGCACCGCTCCTCCGCCGATGTAAATAAATGCATAGACGGATCTTTTTTTTTTTTTTTTTTAAATCTTTATTAGAGTGTATTTTAACGCACGAGGGCTAGTTCTACACTTTATAGACGGATCTGTCACATGAAAAGGCCTATAAAAGAGAGGACTAGTGGCACGCATCAATGATCTGCGCCACCTGAGTAAAATACATCATATTGGAGATTCTGCTGTCACGAACTGTCACTGTGAGCCCAGATCTAAAACAATGGACAAACATGATAAAAGCGCGTAATTAATTAAAACGTATTTTTACTTTGTATCAAATGTGACAAAAAATCAATTCATGCTTATTCAAAAGCAATTCGTGATCAAACGTCAACATCCCACCGCAAAATCGCTAGTGTTTGGAGGGGATCTTAACTTCCAAATTGCGAAATCATCACCTCCAAGTTAGTTTTAATACCCTCCGTTATATGAATTATGGTGGCGCGCCGATCGTCGCAAGTTTCTCGTTATACAGTCAATGTCACAATAGCACCTTTTATCCTGATTGAATATATTGTGCATTCAGATTAACTTTAGACCGAAGTTCATAAGAGAAATGAACTATCACCAACAAATTTTCGCCGAAGTTCGGCGTCGGAATTCTAACGAAGTGCTACACCGACAAAGGCATTCCTTATGCGTCGGCGTGCACACTTAATCCACAGACAGACGTCACACTCTCATAGCTGTCCATCGACCAACTTTTTAACGATCGATTCGAATATATGGTAGGTGGTCAATCCACCACCCGCAGCGCTCGCGTCGTTTTTGTTCGTGTTTGACGTTTATACACTACCGCCACCTGTTGGTCCATCGGCCAACTACAGTGATTTTAGCATTGGGCGTACATGTTTTCGCGACTATGATTTTGATCGCGATTTGTTCTAAGTGTTACGTTTGTTTCTCTGTGCTTAATCGTAGAATTTCATTTAGGTAAACTTAAACGACGAATTCAGTCGGTAAAACATATTTTTACTGAAATCTCGTTCATATTTGACAGATGAGCGACATTGACAGATGCAAATTGACGAAAATCAGTAGTTTACATAAATTACTGAGACTCGGTAATATGTTTTGCCACAAAAATCAGCAAACATATTTTTTACTGAATTTCGGCAAAACGCATCTGTCAAAACCGAAAAAAAACAGAGCTGCAGTTATCAACATGTGCTCGGATTGTATTAAAACGTTCTTCGGAAGAGCGCCTACATGTAAGTATTTACATAATTTATTGTATTATGGCATATAATTTTGCCAATAAATTAATCATTCATTCGATTCAGCAATAATTAAAACCTTTTTTACATTTTACATAGGAATGTTCCCTGGATCTTCTACTCTTCACAATGAAAGTGCGCAGCGGAAGTGGTCGTGTCGTTACTCGGTATTTGCTTTAGTATTTGCTATTTTGGTAAAAGTGTGCCGAGATTTTCGGCATTGGACTACCGATCTCTTCGTCGAATTTTGACAGCTGGGTTGATTTAACATTTTACAGAGCAATCGGCACTTTGAACTTTTACCGAGATTTTCGCCGAAATCTCAGCTGTTGGGTTTTCGGCGATTATTTTTACCGGCCTCGGCGAAACAAATTAAGTGTGTGGCACTAAATTGGAATGCCGACGCCGAACTTCACCGAAGCTTTGACTGCCGCACTTCTAATTGTCACTCGAATAGTCAATAAAGTGTTCAAATACGCATTTTTTTTTTTCAATAAAAACGAAAATTAAATGCACAGAAAATTTTGACCCTTCTTACCGTTCAAATTAACGGGTGTGTATGGTATATGTATACAGACGGAGATTGTTATAACAAAAACTGTAATAGCGCAGTTTCGCTTTTTTTCCTCCTACGTTACGTTTTTTCCTCCTAGCACAGTCATTTTTTTTCCTCCTACGTTACTGACAGTGCTAACTTTATTTTTTAACATTTCATTAACTTTTTTTTGGCTCAGAGTTTTGAAGTGCTGGAAAAGATCGCATCACGAAGCAGCTCACGAGTGTATACCAACGCATAACAAACATCACAGACTCGCAAACTGGCTAGGTATGAGTAAGGCCCCAAGCACAATGTGAAAGGCAACGCGGTACAACGGCATGCTTATCTTGATCTGCACTTTACTTATCAATCCCATGTTGACAATACAGTGTGTAGTATCCGATCATTTTATTAATTTGCTTTCTGCCGATTTCAACATCGGCCAAACAGTTTAGAAACAAAACACCGGAATCAAACCGGCACATCTGTTCGCTACAAAAATCTTCACAAAACTGACTCTTTGGTATCCCGTTACAGACATCATAGGCCTTTTCATGTGACAGATCCGTCTATGCATTTGTTTACATCGGTGGAGGACCGGTGCTAACACGGGCCTGTCATTTTCATAGAAGAAATGTCAAAGTGCTTCCCGATCAGCTGATTTGAGACGTCATTTGAATAGGCCTATTCCGTTCGACCCATGCGGCTGTCAGTCAAACACTCTGAACTGAATATATAGTAAATATTAGAAATCCTTTATAAGAGAGATTCGCGGAAGCTGACATTTCTATCAAAGTGTGAGCCAATCGAGCAGCGAGAGCTGTCAAAGTGTGAGCCAAACGAACATGCGTTATGTTTGTTTTGAACTTTTCTTGAGGAGTAATGTTATCCACTTGAAATTATTTCGGTAAAAGTAATTTTGCATGAAGCAAAATAAATGAAATATTTTTCTTATTAATTTTTTTTCAATGCGATTTTTAGTTGTTGATTTTTTGGGCTGTTTATTAGTTTGAATGTGTAGCTCAAAAATCTATAACGAAACAAAATAATATTTTTAGCGATGAGGAAGTCATGTCCGTGTTACAATATTGTTCTCGACGCCGAGCAAAGTCAGCACTGCTGGTCTGTTGCCAAATATTTCCATTTTACTTCCACGTATCTCTCTATATAGGATCACTAGTAAATATAAGGTTATCGCTGGCATAACACAGACACTCTCAAAAATTTACAAGCACCACTTATCGATGCATACGTAAATCATGACAAATAAAAGTATATATTTAAAACAAATCCGAATCTTAATCTACCAACTCTAGCTACCACACAGTGTTCTGTTGCAATATATTATATTGTTTTTGAATTGTATATCCAAACAAGAAAAATGTTGCTTCGACATTCAATTACAATACGCTGTATTGTATCCAATACGTTATATTGTACATTAATGGTTTATTCCATTCACTGAATGATTCGTTTTTATCCGGGAAGCTCGGGAACGTTTACTCGCGAGTAACCGAGCAAGTTGTGATTTATTATGGTTCTGACAGACAAATTAATTGCATAACCATCAGTTCGACAGTAAACTACTAGATTGTAGTCA
This sequence comes from Aedes aegypti, assembly GCF_002204515.2. Taxonomy (NCBI): domain Eukaryota; kingdom Metazoa; phylum Arthropoda; class Insecta; order Diptera; family Culicidae; genus Aedes; species Aedes aegypti. The sequence continues at coordinate 14,876 of NW_018736234.1, read as the reverse complement.
AAAATCCTTGGAAATCATAAATCTTGGAGGGGAAGTAGCTTTTTTTCTAAAATTACAATTTAACTCTGAACTGCTCCGAACACGTTCGCGAATCACTTTTAGCTTCGGTTACTCGGGAGCACGGCGGATGCGAGTAAACCAGCGCTCTGTCGCTCGGGAGCGTTTGGTTTTGTTTTTGTTCCAGTTCAGCAGAAATGTTTGCCACTTTCCATGGTTTTGAGTCAAAGTTTAATAGCATCTTGCTGAAGGTTTATGTATTTACTAAAACATATTGGATTCAAAATTCCTATAGTTGTTTAGGGGTATGTGATTGTTCAAATATTACGTAACGCAACAGCTGGAGGGAGGGGGTCTTACCTAGTGTTACGGTCCATACAAACATTTAAAATTTTCCATACAAAAGCTGTTACGTGGGGTAGGGAGGGGGTCCAAAATTGGTAAATTTTGCGTTACGTAATATTTGAATGAACCCTATCCAGTTTATTTTGTATACCGGGTACCCCCGTTAGTTTGACCACATTTAATCTGAACACTTTTTAATCTGTACCCCGCTAATTTGCATTATATGTCATTGAGTCTACTGATTAAAATATTTATTAAGGCTAAGTAGCCCGTCATTCGTTTTGGCAACAATGATGACTTTTCAGCTTGCTTTTCAAAGTGATAAAACTCAGTCTTGATAGTATATATTGAATTGAAAATGTATCACTGTACGCGCTAACATGTATAAAGTATGCTGATACTTTTACAGCTGTGTCAGTGCAAAACCAACTGATTTTCTTTGATTCGAAATCGTGAGATGAATTAGCAACAATCATAAACAACGCATACAAATTTCAATGACGGCCTACTTCGCCTTAATCATTTATAATGTCAAAATTACGATAACTTGTAACCACAGACAAACAGACGTAACACTTAGAACAAATGTCGATCAAAATCATAGTCAAGAGGACATGTACGCCCAATGCTAAAATCGGTGTGTTTGGCCGGTAAGCCAACAGATGGCGGTAGTGTGCAAACGTCAAACACAAACAAAAACGATGCGAGCGCTGCGGGTGGTGAATCGGCCACCTACCATATTTTTGAACCGACCGTTGAAAAGGTGGTCGATGGCCAATGTTGAGAGTGTGACGTCTGTTTGTCTGTGTTGTAACTTTTTCATCGCTAAACAACCCACAAAATTTGTAATTCCATTTTTGTCAAATTAAAATTTCCAATCGCCAGATGTGCGTACCTAATGCTGCCTTTATGCTGTCAGTTAATCTTTCAAAATACCTATCTATTGCAGAATCCAGCTCTAAATAGTAAACACTGCCGTTTATTTCGAGCGCCGCATCTTTGAGGCTTTTCTGCGGAGGAAAAATATTCATTGCAAATGGTGTAAAACAGTGCAAATTTTACAAACAACTAGTGAAAAGAGCAAATTAAAGTTCACTGCATTGGCCAATAGCGAAATCGCTCTCATCGATAATCCTTTTAGCCACCAAAAGGCGACCGTCAATTTCATCTCACCGATTGAGGTTAGAATCGCGCCCAGCCATGGATTTCAGTGCCCTCCTCCAGCAGGCCCAGAAGCTGACCCACGAAACGCAGGTTTCGGATGATTTGCCCCGGGTGGAACGCACCCTCCCCCAGGTGCTGCAGGCAACGCAGGAACTGCACTCACGGGTGTCGCAAACCGGGGCCCAGGACATGCAAGCGTAAGTTGTTTCGTCGGCTATTTGTTTCTGGGTACGATGTACAATTCTAATGGAGCAGTGATTCCCAACCTAACTGACTACATGGGTCATTTCGGTACTTTGAGATAATGGAGTGGGTCGCATGACAAGAAAGAATTCAATTTGACGGATTTTATCTATCCAGTTGATTATAACAATATTCTATACTGCCCATACTCGCATAACAGTCCCATATTCTATGGGATCTCCTATATAAATGGGACTGTTATGCGAGTATGGGCAGTATACAATTATATTAAAATTTGTGACACACATTAAATTTGGTTTTATTTTTTGTTAGTTGCACTTTGAATAGGGTCCTAAAGCCCTATCCCAATTTTAGTGCCAAACGCTTTAGTTTAGGCCAAAAACACATGTTTACATGTTTTAAATGTTTTTCGTTTGCTTGAGTCCAAAAACTTTGTTTCATGTTTTTTTAAATTTTGTCACACCCCTTGGCTTAAACTCAAATGTTTGGGTGTATTTTGTTTTCCGTGTCCCTTCCGAAATGTCAGATAGGAACAACCCCATAGTGCTAAAACTAAAACCCCTGTGGTGTTTTTGTCGACTAAGCGAACGTCAAACAAGATCTTAAGTGTCAAGGTTCATTTATGGACCCAATTTTTAATTTGAAGTTTAAATATGATATAGCCGTTATTTGAGCGGGAAAAATTGCTAAAGTAGTTGCAGCAACATGCTTTTTCGTGTTATTAAATAAAAACAAGATTTCATTAAACATTTTAGGACCCTATTGGTTAAAAAAGTTGTAATTGTAATTTGATCTTTATTATATAAAGTTATGACACAATTCTTGCTTAATTTATGATCTCGCCCTAAAAACCATTGATAGCCAATGGGCACTTCCACAGTTATTAACTGGTAGCTTTCTTTGCCAAAGTTGCCATTTTTGCATTCGTATATCGTGTGGCAGGTACGATGATACTGTATGCCCAGGGAAGTCAAGGAAATTTCCATTACGAAAAGATCCTGGACCGACCAGGAATTGGACCCAGAAACCTTCAGCATTATCAATTGGGCATTTCAGAAATCAAAAAAGTTTGAAAATCCAAACTCCCATAGGGTGTTTTATTGGACAATGCGTTACACGTATTTAATTTGGCCACATCCGTTTGATTTGGCCGTAAATGGCCTAATTATATACGTGTAACAGTATGTCCAAAATACTTTGATTACCCTATCTTCCTTACCATCCTTATGATGAAATTGATGAGTCGTCTGTGAAATTTTCAGCCTTGTCGGTGGCAATTTATAGGTGGCCCAAAGACGATGTAGGTTTAAATGGAAATGGAGAAACTTTGAATGAATGCTGTTCGAAAAATCATATTATTTTTATTGACAATCAATATTTTTATTTTCATGTCTTTCAAATCTCCTTACAGCTTGCAAGAATTTATTCTCCTTTAAACAAGAATTAGTTCATGTTTTCCCGAATCAGCACGATATTCAAATAGATATCGAGTTATGGAGAGCAGTTCACCTTTCATGTGACATCGACTAGTGGAGATATGGAGTTATATAAATATCAACTTTTGGAGCGAGCACGGTGTATGGAAATTTGAAAGGGATAAAACATTTCATCGAGTTGTAGAATATCGAGTTGTGAAGAGTCGACTGTACTTTGATTAAAATGTTTTATTCAATGATAGAATGATTCTAAAGACTGCGGTAGAACTCTCCTCTCAAAATATCCACAATATGATAGTCCTTACGACTTGGATTATAAGGAAGTATTTCTGAATTCACTTATTTATTATTTGCTTAGTTCTCCATAAAATTCTGCTAGATTTGATGTGTATGATGACTTTGTCCTGTCAAAAATTTAAAAATTGATCGTATTTTTATTCACGTTTTTTCCACGCATTTCCAAATAGGAAAAAAATCTTTTCCAAAGGGCGTAACTGATTCGGACACAACATCATTCATCGAAGCAGGCAATCGCATTTGATGGGAGCAGTCTAGTGGAGCTATTTTTCCGAGTTTCTGCAAACAGTTCATGGAGCCCCAAATGAGCAATATTCCATCAGACATGATAGCTGGTGCATTTTCTAATCATCTATGAACATTTTGATATTGACCTTAGCACATACAATGGTGTATACGACAACTGCAGATATTTGTATTGGCCACTTTTCTCGAACCTCTTTGGGAATCATTAAGTGGTCAATATTGTTTTATTTTTGTTCTTTATTAAGGTGATTTTTAGCGCATACGGCTAGTTCATCACCAAAAGGTCAATATTGTCTTAGATAAGCTGTCACGTTTACTTCGGTTCCGCGTTTCGGACGGTGGAAAATAGATTCGGCTGATGGCGCTATGCCACCTTCAAATTTTTTTGTGATCTCGTTGTTCTCAACTCCGCCGATATTAGCAGGTGCAACGTAATCCGGGTTGTAGTGCTTTGTACAGTGATAAACAGCTGCAATAAAACTGGTTGATAATGCAGTGATTTACGTGTTATTTTTTATTTGCGACGATTTTAAAGATGGCTTGTGGCGTGCTAAATTTTTGCATGATTCCGTTAGTGTTACGCCACCCGGATAGTTTTTATTTTTCGTTTGGAATAAGTGTGACTTTGACAAAATGAGATAAAAAATCATACGGTAGTGAGATTTTTATCATTTTTAATTTGAAAACCTGTGTTAAGTATGAAAGCCGCCTTTGATGATAATTATTGTGCTACGCAGAAATTAGTTCAAACCAAATTCAGATATGAAACCATTCAGAGGATGTCGATTCAAATTTCCAACAGATTAATATTAAAGTTTTTGAGGAAACGTGTTTTTACTCGGCGTTTCGATAAGTGGGCGGATTTGGTGAGTTTGTTCCTATTTAACCGCTATTATTAATTCTGGGCTATTTCTGTAGCATGGAGTTGGGTCACTTTATCTTCTCGTTTCAGAGAGCGAGTAATGGCGCTCAAACCAAAGCTTCTTAGCTAGGGCACAAGGTGGAAATACCTGTGTCTCATCCCTGGAAGACGAACACGCATGGAGTGACTTTAACTTTCTTAGCAACGTCACTCCCAACGATGATGAAAACATTACATTCACGCTTACACTCAATTACATAAAGTATACTAAACTACACATACACTAAATTTCAATCCGGTCGCATCACTCGCTTATAGTGAATCCTAGACCATTACCCTTCCCATCATCCAACTCCTTGACATCTATGAGGGCGTCGGTGAGTCGCTGGCCTCTCTTCAAGTAGGTGTCATATCATCATTTTCCTTTCCTTTCCTCGTAATGGAGAAGATGGGCGTGGCCGGCAATGGAAATTATCATGTCTTTGCATCTCTGAATTCCGATTGGATAACTATTTGATCCAAAATAGTTTTCCATGAGTAATTGGAATAAGTGTTGTAAAGTTTCTAACATGACAGTTTTCAGTATGCAATCTACGAAATACTCCGTTACCACGCAACGCAACGCAACGCAAAAAGGTCAATATTGTCTTAGATAACTATAGATATTTTTGAAAAATTCTAAACGGAATTCTAACAATTTTGATATTTATTTTGATAATTGGCTTAGCTCTATGAGATTTTCAGGAATCCCGGAAACCGTTACGGAATCACTAGGTGATCAATGTAACTTTAGAAAACTTAAAATATGTCTGATGAGTTGAGGGGCCTTCCTTAGCCGAGTGGTTAGAGTCTGCGGCTACAAAACAAAGCCATGCTGAGGGTGTCTGGTTTCCAGGTCAGTCCAGGATCTTTTCGTAATAGATATTTCCTTGACTTCCCTGGGCATAGAGTATAATCGTACCTGCCACATGATATACGAATGCCAAAATGGCAAGTTTGGCAAAGAAAGCTCTCAGTTAATAACTGTGGAAGTGCTCATCATAACACTAAGCTGAGAAGCAGGCACTGTCCCAGTGGGGACGTTAATGCCAAGAAGAAGAAGAAGATAAGATGTCTAATAAGTTCTCTATTAATCGCTCTACCGGCAGCTTAATTTTTTACCACAAGATAACTTTTTTGTTCCTCGGTAGTTTTGCACTATTTTTTCACAAGTTCTCATAAAACTCTTCTAGTTTAAGAATCCGTGTCGATATTGGTGATTGGTGATCTGGTTTTAAATATATTCCAATGTTCCTTGGGGAACCGACATTTTCCATACAAAAGGTCTTAGGCGGCCATTTTGTTTTACGTCAACTTATCGAAGACATAAAATGTGGGCTATACAATGTCATGTAATAAGAAGCTACTGTGAAAAAATCATATAAATTGGTTAAGTATTCTTAGAGATATCTGAAAGTTACGATATGAGGTTTTTGAAGCTTTTAAGATCTTTATTTGGCCAGCGTGGTACCAATAACGTGAATGCTCATTACTAAAAGACGACTGCACCAAATTGCTTATTTTTTCACAACATGCTCTCATTAATGTATTGTTCCGAAGAGTGAATTTCCGTGTACGATAAAAATTCTGTAGCCTAAGATATATACGTGGATTATGGTTACGCGTCGGTCCCCAAGGAATTTCGGAATATCTCTGGATCCAGATGACCAATGATCAATGTTGACACAGACTCTAAAACTAGAAGAATTTTTTGAGAACTTGTGTTTGAGAACGAGAAACAAAAAAGTTGTAACGATTTGAATTTTTTTTCTTGCGGTAAAAAATGAACCTATTCCAGAACTGCAAGGTGGCCAATATTACTTTAGAACAGGGCTGCCCAACGTACGGCCCGCGTTTGCAAATTCCTCTCATATTACAAGAATTTTGAATGTCTAGTTTTTTAACGGTTATAATTGGTCGGTGATTGGACTAGACTAGACGATATTTTGGCGTTCTAAAGATACGTTAAGAACTCCATTAATTTTGAATTTTCCGATGATATTTTGATACTGTATCATCGAATAGATAAGTTCTATAATTACACCAGATAATGCAAATATTTTGATTTTTCGAATGTCTAGGTTACGTTTTCTTGAAACAATTAAAATATACTTGGTTCAGTCTGTCTGAGTACCGTCCAATTGTTCTACACACAAATCTGACTTGAGAGAATAATTTGAGGTAAGTAAAAATATTTCAAATAAATATGTATTATTTATACATAGCAACAAAAATGTTTCTACCATGACTTTCTTCAACCTTCAATAAACGTAGCCTGAACAAAACTCATTGCCAAGAGTCTAAATTTTCAAACATAATTTTACTGAATCATAGGCTAATAGTGGTTTTCACGCCCGATGGTATGGGTGACCTAGTGTAGATGTAGTTGTGAACCTTAGAGGAAAACAATATGCACTCAGTCTCGAAAAACACCCAGAATCCGTGTATAAATTTTTCAAATTGGGTAATAATTCCATATGCATTTTGATGAGTCTGGAAAGCGTGTGCAAGTTTCTTTGAGGAAAACAAAAACAAACTGTGTATGACGAGCTTATGCTAGTCTACGTGTGTTCAAATGTCACTAAGCTCTATACTCTCATAGGATTTTGGACATCAATTTTACCAACACCTGGGCATGATTCACGCAGAATCCGTAGCATGATTATCAAAAAAGACAGACTTCTATCAGATTTTTTGAAACGACTTTCACGGATATCATAAACATGTTTCTCACAGAATCTTCAACAAGATTCCATAGACTTCTAGCCATGATTTTCAACGAATTCTTTAAAATCCTGGGAAAGGTTACAAAATAACACTGTGTGAGATAATAATAGAATTTTGAACAGGTTTCTGGGTAGCTTTCGATTCTATGCACGATTCTTGTCAAATCCTGGAAATTCTGACCATTTTCGTAAAAGCTCGATCAACATTTTGGGTCATTCTAATAATACTAGGTTGGATTCTGACAGAATTTGGAGAAAGATTTTTATAAAATCCTGGGCATTATTTTCACAGGGTTCAACATGTCTAGGGTAGATTCTTCAAAGTATTCTGGAATAGATTATTATGCAATTTCGAAAAAGACTATTACAATATTCAGCAGCATGCTTAGCAGCAATTATCTTACTTCAATTTATCCAAATGAAATTTGATTCATTCTCTGATTTTTGTCAGAATGCATTAACGTCATTTACTGACTTTTGTCAGACTTCATTCAAATATTTGTGCATTTAAGAATGTGGCCCGCCACACAAAATTGTTTCTGCAATTTGGCCGCGGATCAAAAACGTTGGGCAGGCCTGCTTTAGATAGGGTGCCGGTGCCACTAATGGCACTAATGACTACCTAAGCTATAAAAAATCATAACAAAATAACGAAAAGCCTAAAGATCTCTGTTAGGCGTCAACAGAAAGATTTCAACCTCTACTATATGGGAAAAATATAAAAAGAGTGATAAAACTATTTTTTTAACACAAAATCGTTTGAGCCACTATTGGTACACGTGTTCTAGTAGTTGCGCTTGTGCTCCAGTAGTAGACGTTCGGGAATGATAAAGGAATTTCAAACGAAATGGTAACATTTTTCCCTCGCAACAACAACTAATATCTTTCGAATGAAGCATAAAGATCATCTCTGGGACTTTTCTCCATGTTTATACTTCCATTTTTAAAACTGCTTCCATCCGTAGATCTACTACTGGAACACGTCGGAAACTATTGGTGCAAGGGAGCAAATTATTTGCGTAAACTTAATTATTTATATGTCTTTTTGTTTCACATTTCTCTTAAAATTGGTGTATGGAAAAGTTATAGATCTAGTTAAATTCTACAACTTTGCTGAAGACAGCACGCCGTTAACTTTAAAATCTTGTGAGTTACAAGCGATATTCGAGTTTTTTAAGTATATTTTTGAAGTGAATTTTCTCAATTTACAAAAAAAAAAACGTGCTCACAGTTTTTGCAGCAAAAGCTGCCTATTGTATGGCCTTTCTAATGCCACTTAAAGAAAAATTTTATCGAACCAACTCCATGAGTTATGGGCATCTTAAGATTCTATAGTTTTTCACTTAAATTTACTTATAACTTCAAAATCACAAGAATTACAAAGTTGCGATGTTCAGCAAAAATGTGTATCTTTACTTCCTCTACAACTCTTCTAAAGACCACATTCACGTAAAACTGAAAACAAAAAAGTTAGATCAAATAACTGATTTTTTGGGTCCACCCTAAGTTAATACTTTCAAAATCAATTTACTTAGCTCAAATGAAGAGTTAGATCAAAAGTGTCTTCGACAAAGTTGTTCAAAATAATATTTTGTAAAAGTTTGCAGAAGAGCGCAGCTACAAATTTAATCAAACAAAAAAGTTTAAGTCAAAATTTTAGCCTTAAAAGATGCAAAACTCAATTACGAATAACTTCTCTGAAGACATCGAACGTCTAAAATCGACGAGAGCAGAGATAACACTTTTTTCCGGCTAAATTGTCGATTCGGTCCAATGTGCATAGTCCAATCTACTGGTACATTACAACCATTGGTACCGGCACCCTAAATGATTTTTTTTTGTGATTAGTTCTCTGTGGATTCTACAAATTTTAATATGCCTCATTGTGGTTCGATTTTGTCAGCCCTTTCATCAAAACGTTTTTCAGCTCTGCTTCAAAAAGAAAACAAGTTGATAATTAATCTTCGAGCTGTATAGTAGAATACCTATAAGTAGATGAAAAAAACGAATTTAGTACTATACCATTTAATTCCACTAGAGTTTGTATCCTTTGACAGATACGCGTATTTCGACCTCAACTGTAAGGCCGTCTTCAGTGTCGTGTACATTTAATATTATTGAATTAAATGCTATAGTACTAAATTCGGTTTTTTCATCTACTTAGAAAACAAGTTATCAGAACACCATATCATTAATCAACAAATAACTTGTTCATGAAAATGACAATTTTTGTTGAGTAAAAAATTATGTTTGACATTGTTCAACAGCTTTTCTTAATGGTATATGGGAATATTATTCAGATCGCCAACAAAAAGCATTTTGTAGGATCTTTTAGTTTCATAACATTAAAGAAGAGTAGTTGAACGGTGTACAGAAAATCGTTCTGTCCACTATCCAGACTCACCTTCGTATCTTGCTCCTGGAATAGGTCGCCCATCATCTCGACATCGTATTGTCCAACCATTTACTTGTAGGGTAAAAGCACTATATTTCGACCCATGAAACCAGCATATGAGTGGAAAACTCCCAAAAACCCTGCAAAAAAGCATCAACTAATATTCAAATTTGGCAGTCGAATAGAAAAACATATTATTTGTTCATGTATAACTTCTATTAGATGATATTTCATTGCATTTTTTGTATTTTTATAGATTAATGACTTTATCTTTTTGTGCTAGTTTTCGACCCGCGGTTTTATTTTTCGGGCCATGCATGTGCTAGTTTTCGACCTGTACCAGATTGAGAAAATATAGCGGGTATGTAGTATGAACAAAACTTGAAACTGTTGAATATTCTTCGATGATTTTTCTTTTAGAATTACATTCCAGTGGAAACAGTATATGCTTCCCATTTCCGTAACGAACTTTATGATAAGCATTTCAATAGTTATTATCTGATAGATCTATGGAAGACTCCTGAATATCATAAATACTGGTTTTGTATCTCTGTCACATCCTTTGAAGATATTGAATGTAAAACGTTTTGTCAATAGTCTAATAGTTTGTTTGTGGAATTGCGTGATTAAGTTGTGAACTACGATATCATAATTTGAGAAGAAAATAACCATCATCGTTTAACGTTTTTTTTTTGCTCAAAATTTAAGCAATGTACAATGTGTGTGTGTGTGTTTTTTTTTCATTTTTGATGATTGCTGATGATTGAATGATGGATTCTTGATCCTTATGTACAACCTGTACGACCAAGGAAAAGCGACATTCATGAACACTGATCGATTTTTCTACCATTTAAACGGTTTTACGTGGATCAAACTACATTATATTCTACTGTTGCGATAGGATATAGTACAGCAATGGGATATTATCATTTAAACATGTAAAACCATTTTGTTTAAAACATTTCATTTCATTATTTAATAGTTCAAGTAAGAACACAAATTCTTCTTTTAGCTCGCGACTTTGACTGCTTTTTTAGGCTTTGATTTTTATTTTATGGGTCATTTCGGTACATTGTTTTCTTTTTGTTTCACTACAAATTTTGCTCGAATCGTTTTGCTTCAGCGTGGTCTTGTTTCTTCATTTCGGATTCTCTCTTCAACTCCTTACTAAGAATATTGCGATATTATTTATCTTGCTCTATCAATTCACCTGGATGGTTGTCTTTAAAATAGTTTTGCCTTTCAGCAGTATCAAGAATCCCTTAAACATGCTCCAACATTGCGTCACGTTTCACTAGCCATCCCCGTCGCTGACTGCCGAATATCAACTCTTCAAATTCAGTCTCCTCCTCCATTGTGGTCGGTCCAGGACGAATAACGGACTGATAGATATTTCTTCGCCAATCTTGAATTGAATATATATATATATATGAAATTTCGGAATTCCATAATCGAGTTCTTGTTGATTACCTTAGATGCTATTTGCTGGATGTCGGTTTCTGCGTAGACTTGTCTGTACTTTTCTGGGCGCTATAATATGTTAATCCATATAATTTTGATAAAATTGAAGCAAGATCAGTATTTTTCTTACCGTTTTGGTTAAAAACCGTTGAAGCAAGAAATTCAACTCCACGGAAGAACAACCACCACTATGAACGATGTTTACTTTTGATGAAGGGTCGAAAACTAAAACACATCACCTGCTGAAATCATGGCATGCTTTTTCGACCGGTCGAAAATTGAAACCTGGTGTTTCAATTTTCGAACAATTTCAAACGCGTAATAAAATTTATTTTCGCTTATAGATGCACAAAACTAATAACAATTTGCTTAAATTTTATCAGGTTTCACCAAACTTTATCGACTAGGCATCACTTTGATCAGTTTTTATACTAATTTGAACCTTTTCAATATGTGACGAATTTTCATCAATGGAAGAAAAAGGACTGATTCAGACACAAGAAAATCAGGATTTATCAATTTACGATTAAAACTCCGTTATAGAGATGCAATTTTTATTGGATCATGATAGATATAACTGCAATGGCATATTCCAGAGATTTATAAATGTTTGAAAATTTCAAATAGTAGTTAAAATAACGTTTGTTTTAACAATGGGTCGAAAATTAGCACTGGGTCGGAAATTAGATCCCTTACCCTAGTCTTCTGCTATTATGTTCCACGAAGTCATCTTCTCCTCTAGATACTTATACTCACTTTTACTCGCACGTCGGAAGTGGACTTTATCACGATTCGCGGTAGAGGTCTAGACCAGACTGAACTTTTAAACTGTCCCCAGACTCAGGGATCAGCCACCAAAGATCAGTTGGATAAGGAACCTAAACGGTTTTTTTTTTGAGATTTTTAGCCCTGGGCTAGTTCATCTCGGGACCAACGGCTTTACTTCCCTTCCGAAGGAAGTCGTCACTGAAATTTTTAGTGACTATCTCGGGGATGGGATTCGATCCCAGATCCTCGGCGTGAGAGGCGTGTGTTCTAACCACTACACCAGGTCCGTCCCCAACCTAAACGGTGTCAAACTAGGGACTACCCCGCAAGGATCTCTAATAAGAGCGTAGAGGCTATATGTGTTGTTCTGAATTTGAGGTTCAGAAACGACTGATTTATTCAAAGATTTAGTGGGGTTTTTATATGTTAGAAAGTCTACACATAATTGAAGTCAACATTTTGTAAGAGGGAAAGGTTATCCCTTTGTGGCTATGGTTAGAGTGAGAAAACTGGATTAACTACATTTTTCCAAAATAATGCTAATAATGCAAATCGACCTTCGATACATTGCTTCAAAATCGAGGCACTATATTGACGATGTAATTCTTAAGTTTAAATAAATAAAAACATATTTCAAAATATGGGACCCAGATAGCCGTAGCGGTAAACGCGCAGCTATTCAGCAAGACCAAGCTGAGGGTCGTGGGTTCGAGTCCCACCGGTCGAGGATCTTTTCGGGTTGGAAATTTTCTCGACTTCCCAGGGCATAGAGTAGCTTCGTACCTGCCACACGATATACGCATGCAAAAATGGTCATGGCATAGTAAGCTCTCAGTTAATAACTGTGGAATTGCTCATAAGAACACTAAGCTGAGAAGCAGGCTCTGTCCCAGTGGGGACGTAACGCCAGAAAGAAGAAGAAGAATATTTGAAAATGGGTTGTAAAACTTAGGTATATAAATCATTTTTAATTAAAATGTTACAAGAGGATCGCAGATCACTTAGAAACAAAATAGACTCGCGGGCCGCAGCTTGGTAACCACTCTTATTGAGATTCTTTTGATTTCAGGCACATCCTGCTGGGACACAAAGGAATCGATTTGCCGAAGATTTCGCAAAAGCTGGAGACGCTGAGCTCGCGCAAAACGTTCGAACCGTTGGACCCGATTTCCACCACCGACATCCAGAGCTTCCTGAGGAACGAGAAGGAGAATGCGATTCCTGTCGGTGATCGAGGAAGTGCACAAGAACTCGTACCAGGCGGCCCAGAACCAGAAGTGGGAACACACCATGAACGATTGGAAGCTGGAGAAGGTGAAGCTGATGAATGCGCTGATTGGCCCGTCGCAGAACTGGATCGACATCCGGAAGGGCCCGGAGCAGACGATACTGAACGAGAGTACCTTTGGGGGGCGATCGTCGCTGAACAACCAGGAGATGGCTTATGCCCGGGAGGTGTACGAATTATAACAAGCTGGTCAATTGAGGGCGCGATGCGGCCATCGTTTGGTTCAGCGGTTTTGCCCAAGTGGCGGAGAGTTTTCAACGATTTCCAAGGTGAACGACATCTGGGAGATCATGAAGTACATGACGAATGTGACGCCAAGTCCAAGGACACAGGATCCGTTGAGGGCCCGTTGCACCCAGGCGCAGTTCATCGAGCAGGCGAAGCGATACTTAGAGAATCGGTACAAGCTGTTCATGCAGACGGTCATTTCTGAACATCTGAGGGACGCCCAACGGGGTGGAATTCGAGCGTTCTGAATCTGGTCGGATCGTTTGTGGGATTGAAGGTTTTGCCAATCAGAACAATTCCACCTTTATTGGGCTGCAGGATTGGACACGTGGAGGGCAAACCCCTGTGGCCAATGGTTTACTACTGTCTGCGGTGTGGAGATATTAATTCGGCGCTGAAGTGCATGCAGATGGCCGGTCCTGGCCATGACGACTTTCATTGCCATCTTGGAGGAGAAGTGCCGGAAGCCCGGTCAGAAGATCAATCCCAAACTGGAGCTCCAAATCCGGATGCAGTAACAGCGTCAGATCAGGGAATGCGATCGATCCGTACAAGCGGCGGTCTACTGCATCATTGGAGTGCTGCGACATCCAGGAGCAGCACCCGGAGGTGGCCAAGAGCTCCGATGATTTTCTCTGGATCCAACTGTCCTTGATTCGTCCGGAATCGGATGAGAACTCCGAACACCTGACCCTACTCGGCGCTGCAGGCCATGATTTTGGAACAGTACGGCGAGAAGCACTTCAATGCCAACGATCAGCCTCATCTGTACTACCAGGTGCTGGCACTGACCGGGCAGTTCGAGGCGGGTATCGAGTTTCTGGCGCGGTTTGACAAGTATCGGGCTCATGCCGTGCATATTGCGCTGGCGATGAGCGAACTGCACATGATCGGAGGACCGCGGAATCTGCAGGAACCTTTACGTAAGTACTTTTGGGACAAATTTAAAATTTCGTTATGATTCTTCATGGTCTCTACTTCAAAGTTCAATTTAGGGGATTAGAAACAAAAGAAACTAAAGAAAACTATTTAAATGAAACTTTTCTGCTTCAATGTTCCGTTTCAGTTTCGGTTGACATCGAAGACCCGCAGCCCATGCGTCGGCTCAACATCGCCCGGCTGATCATGCTGTACGTGAAGAAGTTCGAAATTACCGATCCGGCCGAAGCCCTGCAGTATTTCTTCTTCCTGCGCAACCTACGGGACACCGAGGGCCGCAATCTGTTCCTGGTGTGCGTTTCCGACCTGGCCATCGAGTGCCGAGACTTCGATTTGCTGTTCGGCAAAATGCAGCGCGACGGAATCCGTTCCCGGGGGTTGATTGACCAGTTCGAGAGCAGTCACATCGACGCCAAGATGGCCTGCGAGATGATTGCCGAGGAGTTCGTCAAGAAGGGCATGTTCGAAGATGCCATCAAGC
>NW_018736233.1:0-32711 GCF_002204515.2 Aedes aegypti | reverse complement strand
AATATCACGAATGGATGAAGGTACAGAGTGGCCTAATGTTTGACAATGATCAAGAATTTTCTTTCTAGGTAAAACATAATTCTTGCAATGAAAAATAATGTGATCAATATCTTGATAAGACTCGCCACAGTCACATAAATTAGAATCTACAATATTAATGCGATATAAATGGCTATTGCAAATATAATGATTAGATATAAGCCTAGAAAAAAGGCAAATGAAATTTCTACCAGAAGATAAATACTTAAACCAGGGATTTTTATTGACATTTGGGCAAATGGAATGACACCAACGACCTTTATCACTAGAATTCCAGTCAATTTGCCAGAAGTTCATTGTGACTCTTTTCAATTTTGAAAAACATTCTGGATAAAAAATATCACGATTGAAAATAATACCTCGAGTTGCACCCATCTTAGCTAAACAATCGGCTTGCTCGTTACCAAATATTTGACAATGAGCTGGAACCCAGACAAATTTAATCACGAATCCTTGATTATGTAAATTATACAACAAACTTCTCAACAATAATAACAAATGGTGTGTCTTATAATGAAAATTAATGGATTTAATAGCATTTATACAACTCATACTATCAGTACATATAATGAAAACATTTGGAGAGCACTCTTTAATTAAGTTACATGTAAAATACAAAGCAATCAATTCGGCAATAAAAATGGAACAAGGAGATTGCAATTTGAAAAAATGTGTAACGTCTACATGATAGACACCAAAACCAGCATTATTATTAATGAGCGATCCATCTGTATAAAATATTTGCTTTCTATCAAATCCATTAAATTTACGCTCTAATAATAAATTTGAAAAATGATGATGCACATGATTTGGAATTTGTTTCAATTCCACGTGTAAAGATAAATCAATCAAAGGATGGAAAGAGTGGAATCTTTTGGCAACGTGGAAGTTGAAGCAACCATCAGAAAATAGCGAAAGTTTGAAAAACTTTCAGCTAAAATTTGAATTATTTTTCGTGAATGTTTGGACAACTTTAAACAAAAGTTTGAGCTTCATCTTAGGAATTTTGTTTTGGCATAAGTTACAGCAAAAATAGCAAGAGTTTGTGTAATTTTTAGCGATAGTTTGATTCACTTTTTATCGGAAGTTTAAAATTAGATAACCTTGTAACGAGTATTTGAACCAGAGTCTATAAATGAATTGCGCGAAGAGTGAAACCAAATCTACCTATCGAGCCTGTGTGGTATTAACTCGCTGTATTGTAACCCTTTGCTCCCAATGGCATTATGATAACTCTTAGCGACAACATAGTAGGCAAAGAATGTAAAGATAACACCCAATTGTAAATAAGGCTAAGGCTATCTAGTAGGCATAGCGTAAACCAACACGTCACTCTTCCAGTAACGTCAAAAGCAGCGCGTCGTAATTTAGGTGGTGCTCCCGTTTGCCAACATCAATTATCAACCCCACAGAGCCGACCAGCAAAACAGATAGGGGCCGTTTTCGGAGGCGAAGATGAACAATAATTCAAAGAAGTCTCTTCGCGCAACTTTCTGTATATAGACTCTGATTTGAACAACTATCAGCGAACGTTTGAACCATTTTAGTGAAAGTTTTAAGCTACGGTTTAGCAACGTTTGAACGCCTTTAAGTAAAAGTTCAGCAACAAAAAACGAAAGTTAGAGCGATTTTCAGTGAAAATCTGAACAATTTTCAACGATAGTTTGAACAGTTTTCAGCAAACTATTGCTGAATATGTTTAAAACACTTACATCGAAAGCAACTTTTAGAATTTATTCGAGTACTTACAGTTTACTGACATTGTGAACAACTTCCAACGAACGTTCGACCAGCTTCATCAGAAATTTACGGACCTTCCATAAAAAGTTTGAACAACCTCCAGAAGGAGTTACAGCAGAATTGTTAGTAAATATCAGAAGTTTTGGTAAACCTACACCGTGTCCAGTATATTCTCATACAAATTCGAGATAATGTTACTTTGCGCTTGTTTAACTGACATCATTGGTAATAATATTTTTTGAAAGTGGTTATAATACTGATTCACTACAGGAAATATTTTGGAAATATTTCAATTATAAACTTATTTTATCAACTTAAGAATTTACGAAGAATATTTCCAGCGGCACGCTCATAGGCAGAGCCCAATTTCAATCTGCAGTTATCGCACATATATTTATCAAATTTTATCAATATTTATCTATTCAAAACGCAATATGATTAACTTAAAGTTTCTTTTTTTTTTTTTTTTTTTTTTGTCGGTAGCGATAGGGTAGTACTGGCACTTTTAATCTGCCCTAAGCTCCTTCCCAGCATTTGCTTTTATAAGCCTCTATTGCGTTCATCACACAGACGTTCCTAAGCAATGTTGCTAAAATGGTCACTGTGTACCCTAGCAGCAATCAGCCCTTACCGTAGTTTTGCAGTCTAGTAGTTCAGACTACTATCAAACTATGATAAGGACTGAAATGCTACTAGAGTGGTTAAAGTGAAGAACGAAATAGTTTTATTAAAAGGTCCTCATTCCCCATTTTATTTTATCATCCACTGTCACATAATTTCCTCACTTTTGCTGTCGTCACTTTTGTTTTTGACACTAGCACTTCTATATCCGATTATCATGTATGAACTTTCGTTATCACTTTCCACTATCAAAGCTAAAAGTTTCACCAATATTACATCACGCCACTTTCATACCAATTTATTTTATTGCCAATAATTGAAGGATGTTTATTTTTTTACTATTTCATTGAACTACGAATTATCACAACGACCGTAACAAAAAAAAATACTTCGATCACTTCTATTGCACTCGCTGTTATTATGAACACTGTCCTTGTAAAAGTGTAAAGAACTAGGCAATAGTGTTTTTGTTTAAAGAAATAAGTGCAAAATGCATACTGATATTATTATGTCTGTGGTATTCACGTAACCCTCACAATCACTTCAAATTCAATTTCAAAAGTTCATCATCACTATGCAATTCATCAAGTATCATTATCACCCTCACAATCATTAATTTTATAACGACGAATGTTACACAAAAACTCACCGAATAATCACTTTTAAGTCACATAACAAAAAGTTGGATCATGCGTTAGCTTCGAAACCTATCCACCATTACCGATTAGTACAAAGGATGCTACAATTCATTTAACAAACTGCAACAACAAGTAGTGGTGCATAAGTAACTACTGAGCCCTGGCGGTCCCTCCATTCGAAGAGTACCTGATAATATGCAGAAACATATTAGCAGATCCTCAGCCTGCAAGCAGCCGTTTCATGATAAATCATGATCCGTTAGAGGTGTGCCAAAGTATTGGGAAGGTGATATTTTATACAGACGGATATTATTTTACGGTGCACCTTCACTTTGGCACCGTCAATCCCATGATCCAGGCCAGGGGATTAACTTAAAGTTTCTGAAACTTTTTTGTGAATGCTCTGATTTTCACATTGTAAACCAGACCAATATGAACAAAAATTCATTTTAAGTGCAAAACACGACTTCAATGGACATTTCATCACTTATCATAGCAATTTTTTCTTATTCATAAAACAAGCTATTCTACGTTAGTATAATACTACCAGACTACAATGAAATACTACAACATTGGATTATCCTACATTCAGTAAAGTTATACCAAAGAAAAGAAAAAGTGTATGAGAATATATTGGACACAGTGTAAAGCGGAAGTTTGAGCTATTACAAACTCCAGTTTGAACATTATCCAGCGAAAAAGTGAACAAAATTTATTGAAAATTTGAGTAACGCAGGGCAAAGGTCGGTTCAGGATCTTTTCGAAATGAAAATTTCCCTGACTTCCCTGGGCTTAGAGTATAATCGTATCTGCCCCACGATATTTATACGAATGCGGAAATGGCAAGTTTGGCTTTGAACACTAAGCTGAGAAGCAGGCTCTGTCCAAGTGAGGATATAATGCCAATAAGAAGAATAAGGAGAAGAAGTAGAAGAAGAAGAAGAGCGAAAGTATAGCAAACTTCATCAAAAGTTTATGTTGATTCTTTGAGATTGAGTAAGTGATAGCGTAAATTTCAACGATACTTTGGGCAATTCTATGCGCTAGTTCAAGCAATCTTAAATAGGATACTTTATTGAAAAACTTTGTACTAAAAATAACCTTCAGCACTTTGATCAAATCACAGTTCGATTTTAACCTTTACATACCCGATCCCAGTAAATGGCTGGGCATGGCGTACCATTGGTACCTCGCGTACCTGCAGGAATAAAATAGACCCCTTTGTGCGGTCCTTAGCCTCTTGCCCAGCAACTCCTATCCCTACCTCCTCGTGGTACTGGCCGGGGTACGAGTAACCTTGGGGAAGATCGGGTAACCAACCCCCGGTGGGAACTTTGGTCGTATGCTGACAGGGAAGGGGGGGTTTGCTTTTGCTTTTGCCTTTGCAAACCTGGAGCGTCTGTACTCCATGTTAGGAGCGACTCACAACAGCGTCTGTTCCCCATGTCAGGGGCGGCTGATCATCGTCCGAGTGCCAGAGAAGGACTCTAAGCTAAACTGCGCACTATGGCCCTCCGAACATTTAGGGGGAATGGTCCTCCGGAAATCTAGGGGGTTGGTGTCAGGCCCTGCAAGCCAACCGTAAAAACACATCAGCACAGGAACGTCAACGAGAGAATACAGACCGGAACAATCGGCAAAGACCACAGCGACGAAAAAGGACTAGCGATTGGAAACTCGGTACGTGGAACTGCAAATCTCTCAACTTCATTGGAAGTAGTCGCATACTCTCCGATGTACTGAAGACCCGCGGTTTCGACATCGTAGCGCTGCAGGAGGTGTGCTGGACAGGAGCATTGGTGCGAACGTTTAGAGGTAATCATACCATCTACCAGAGCTGCAACACACGCGAGCTGGGAACAGTGATGAATGATATGCAAAGGCGCGTGATCGGGTGGTGGCCGATCAATGAACGAATGTGCAAGTTAAGAATCAAAGGCCGATTCTTTAACTTCAGCATAATCAACGTGCATAGCCCACCCTCCGTAAGCACTGATAATGACAAGGCGCATTTTATGCGCAGCTCGAACGCGAGTACGACCGCTGCCCAAGCCACGACGTCAAGATCATCATAGGAGATTTGAACGCTCAGGTTGGCCAGGAGGAGGAGTTAAGACCGACGATTGGAAAGTTCAGCGCCCACCGGCTGACGAACGAGAACGGCCTACGACTGATAGATTTTGCCGCCTCCAAGAACATGGCCATTCGTAGCACCTATTTCCAGCACAGCCTCCCGTATCGGTACACCTGGAGATCACCTCAGCAGACAGAATCGCAAATCGACCACGTTTTGATCGATGGACGGCACTTCTCCGACATAACCGACGTCAGAACCTATTGTGGCGCTAACATTGACTCCGACCACTACCTGGTGATGGTGAAACTGCGCCCAAAACTATCCGTCATCAATGATGTACGGTACCGACGCCCGCCCCGGTACAATCTCGAGCGGCTGAAACAACCGGATGTCGCAAATGCATACGCGCAGCATCTTGAGGCAGCGTTGCCGAATGAGGGCGAACTCGATAGGGCCCCTCTTGAGGACTGCTGGAGGACAGTCAAAGCAGCCATTAACGACGCTGCCGAAAGCGTTGTCGGATATGTGGAACGGAGCTCAAGAAACGATTGGTTCGACGAGGAGTGCCAGGAGGTTATAGAGGAGAAGAATGCGATGAGATGTGCCGGGATAAGGATGGGAGCATCTTGACGGACGGACGCGAGGTGATCGAAAGGTGGAAGCAGCACTACGATGAACACCTGAATGGCGCAGAGAACACAGGCACAGAAGGTCAGGACAGAGAAGGCGATGGCTACGTCAGCACAGCGGACAGCGGAAACCAACCAGCTCCCACGATGGGGGAAGTTAAGGATGCCATTCAACAGCTCAAGAACGACAAGGCCGCTGGCAAGGATGGTATCGGAGCCGAACTCATCAAGATGGGCCCGGACAGGTTGGCCGCTTGTCTGCATCGGCTGATAGTCAGAATCTGGGAAACGGAACAGCTACCAGAGGAGTGGAAGCAAGGCGTTTTATGCCCTATCTACAAAAAGGGCGACAAACTGGAGTGTGAAAATTATCGTGCAATCACCATCCTAAACGCCGCCTACAAAGTGCTATCCCAGATTCTCTTCCGTCGTCTATCACCTATAGCAAACGAGTTCGTGGGAAGTTATCAAGCAGGTTTCATCGACGGCCGCTCGACAACGGACCAGATCTTTTCCGTGCGGCAAATCCTCCAGAAATGCCGTGAGTACCAGGTCCCTACGCACCATTTGTTCATCGATTTCAAGGCGGCATACGATAGTATCGACCGCGTAGAGCTATGGAAAATCATGGACGAGAACAGCTTTCCCGGGAAGCTCACAAGATTGATCAGAGCAACGATGGACGGTGTGCAAAACTGCGTGAAGATCTCGGGCGAACACTCCAGTTCGTTCGAGTCTCGACGGGGACTACGACAGGGCGACGGACTTTCGTGCCTGTTGTTCAATATTGCGCTTGAAGGTGTTATGCGGAGAGCCGGACTTAACAGCCGAGGCACGATTTTCACGAGATCCGGACAATTTGTTTGCTTTGCGGACGACATGGATATTATTGGGAGAAAATTTGAAACGGTGGCAGATTTGTTCACCCGCCTAAAACGCGAAGCAACAACAGTCGGGCTAATGGTAAATGCGTCGAAAACAAAGTACATGCTGGTTGGCGGAACTGAGCGCGACAGGGCCCGCCTAGGAAGCAGTGTTACGATAGACGGGGATACCTTCGAGGTGGTGGACGAGTTCGTCTATCTCGGATCCTTGTTGACGGCTGACAACAATGTTAGTCGGGAAATACGAAGGCGCATCATCAGCGGAAGTCGTGCCTACTATGGGCTCCAGAAGAAACTGCGGTCAAGAAAGATTCACCCCCGCACCAAATGCACGATGTACAAAACGCTCATAAGACCGGTAGTCCTCTATGGGCATAAGGCGTGGACTATGCTCGAGGAGGACTTGCAAGCTCTTGGGGTTTTCGAACGCCGAGTGCTAAAGACGATCTTCGGCGGCGTGCAAGAGAACGGCGTGTGGCGGCGAAGGATGAACCACGAGCTCGTTCAACTCTACGGCGAACCCAGTACCGTGAAGGTAGCTAAAGCTGGAAGGATACGCTGGGCAGGGCATGTTGCAAGAATGCCGGACAACAACCCTGTAAAGATGGTGTTCGCTACGAATCCGGTCGGAACAAGAAGGCGTGGGGCGCAGCGAGCTAGGTGGATTGACCAGGTGCACCAGGACCTGGAGAGCATGGGTCACAGTCGAGGATGGAGAGAAGCGGCCATGAACCGAGTGAATTGGCGTAATATTGTTGGCGAGGCTTTATCAAGATAATTGATGTAAAGCCAAATAAGTAAGTAAGTATACCCGATCCCAGACAAGGTATTTTCAAATAGCTGTCATTTCATCGATTTTCATTCGATGTTTTTGAAACCAGTGTTCTTTAAAAAGGTATAAGTTATTTGCTATAAACGAACAATGCAGAATTCAGAACCATGCCGGAGATATTCCGGGTTATACTGGGGTCTCAATGATGCGAGATTTGAGAAATGCGATTTTTTTCTTAATTATAATACCGTAGTTCTAAAATGTATGGAAAGTTGATTGTGAAGTCACAGAGGCGACTCGTAACCTCACTTTCTACCTGTTCTACGAATCTAAAAACAGCTAATTATGTAAATTTAGACTATAAAGCAAACAGTAAATGATTGGAATCGTCTTTTCTAACAAATCTCTTCTTCTCAATAGATGCAATTTTGTTGCTGAAATTCTAGAAACTACGGCGAAAGTTAGTTAGGAAGATCGTGTAACTTCAGTGGGTTTTTGAGCTACTTAAATTGGAAATTTGAGCAATGTCGAATTCCAGACATGAGTACCTTCAGGTGGAACTATGAGAAATTTCCAACAAAGTTCAAATGAGCGGTAATACTTACGTCAGCAGTTTGAGTAATTTGTACTGGAAATTTGAACTTTTGGAAGAACTTTCAACTAAAGAACTTTCATCCAGTGCATAATTGAGCAACTTCAAGTGCAAAATTGAGCAAGGTAGCGATTTTTTTAGTGTTCAAACTTTGAACGGAAGCATAGGCAACACTCAGTTTTAGAAAGTTTAAGCGACAATTTGTACAAGTTTCAGTGAAAGTTTGAAAAAAATGTAGAGAAATTTTGAACAATTTGAATTTGAATTTCCGAAAGATTATAGTTATCGCTCAGCTTCTGAGACGCATAGACGTTTTTACGACTGCGCTCCTCATTAGTCAGGCATTTTTTTCAGATCGTTCTATCGATATTCCGTTGTGCCGCGTCGCGTGTGTGGTGATTACGCGATGAGGCGAGAAAACACCTTTCGAATCGATTATTCGAACTTCCCCGTGAAGCCGTCGTTCGAAAAGGTGCACGGCTTTTGCCGCACAGTGCTCGCCCTGAAGAAGGAAGATGTGTTGAGACTACAGTGTAGTAGAGGTGAACAATGTGCGTTCGTCAAGGTCGGCGACCTGACGCTCGCACAGAAAATTGTTGAAGAACACGATGGACGTCACGAAGTGGAAATAGACGGGAAGAAGCACAAGCTTCGAATAACCATCGAGGATGGAAGTGTCGAAGTGAAGGTCCATGACCTACCCGAAAACGTGACGAAGGAGAAGATCGTGGAGTTCTTGCGTGTGTTTGGTGAAGTGATCTCGGTTCACGAGCTAACGTGGGGAGAGAGCTACGAGTTCGCCGGCATACCACTCGGCATATGGTCTGCCCGTATGCTACTAAACCGAAACATCGACTCGTGGGTCACCATCGATGGGCAGCAAGCGTATGTGGTGTACAAGGGGCAGGTGCTCTCATGCAAACACTGCAAAGAGCAGGCACACTCTGGCATATCATGTGTCCAGAATAAAAAACTGCTGGTGCAGAAGAGCTACGCCAACGTAGCGAAGCAAAGTGGCATCCGTCAGTCACCAAAAAAATCGTCCGGTGTGAAACCACCGAACACGAAATCGGTAGCTTCTACCGCGCCATCGCTCGCCTCACCGGTTGCTTTTCCCGAGCTGCCGAAGCTTCCGAGTCGGACCGAACAGACTGCCCCGGCGACGAAAAAGCAACAGTCAATCCGACAACAGATTGATTTAACGGCGTCCCCCAGCCCGCATCAGCACATCGTGCGCAAGGTCCGTCGTCATCTCACCGAACGACACAACAAGCCACCGAAGCTACCCAACCCAATGTTGCTGTGGTGGACTTGTTCAAAAAAGCCAATCCATGCGCTGCGATCGCACAGCAAGAATGGCAACGGCAACGAGACCGATGAATCGTCCGGCATCCACGAGCAGCAGGCGAAGCAGAAGCGACCACCCGGCAAAAAGCCACGCCGAGAAGACGAATGACGACGAGCAGGGATGAGGATTCACAACAGTAATGGCTCTCACATCCTACAATATCGCTTCCCTCAACATCGGCACCATCACCAATCCCACGAAACTAGCGGCGCTGCGCACCTTCATCCACAGCCAAAGCCTCGATATTGTGTGTCTGCAAGAAGTGGAAAACGACCAGCTCTCCTTGCTGGCTTTCGTCGTATACACGATGTAGACCACACGAGAAGAGGAACAGCTGTTGCTCTGAAGGAGTACATTCAGGTATCTCACGTCGAGAAAAAGCTGGATAGCCGCCTTATCGCTCTGCGAGTGCACGATACCACGATTTGCCAACCTCTAACGCTCCGTCCGGCTCTGCACAGCGCGCAGCACGGGAGGATTTTTTCAACGGCACTCTAGCCTACTATCTCCGCCCATCCCACTCAACACATTATCCTCGCTGGCGATTTCAATTGCGTGCTTCGAGCATGCGATTCGTCTAGCGCAACAACCAGCCCGGCCCTCAAAACAGCTGTGCAACAGTTTGCAGCTCCACGATGTGTGGGAAAAGTTGCGCCCCCGAGATGCCGGTTTCACTTACGTTTGCCGGAACGCACAATCGCGCCTCGATCGCATATAAATGTGAGCAGCGGTTTGGGGAGGGCGGGGAGCATTTGCGTACCGCGCATACGCATGTCTGTTCGTTCACGGACACAAAAGCGCTGACACTTCGTGTCTGCCTCCCCCAGCTAGGAAATGAGCCCGGCCGTGGTTTCTGGTCCCTTCGACCGTCTCTTCTCACCGACGAGAACGTTGCCGAGTTCCAAACACAGTGGCAATATTGGACTCGGCAGCGCAGAATTACGGTCGTGGAATCGAGTGGTGGCTTTCGTACGCTAAGCCAAAAATCAAAACTTCTTCAAACGCAAATCACGAATCGTCTATGACGAATTCCATGACGCACATCAGCGTCTATATGCGGAATTACGGCTAGCGATACGATGGGTACTACCAACACCAGAAATGTTGGCCACAATCAATCGCTTGAAAGGCGAAATGTTGGCGCTTCAGCGAAATTTCTCGCACATGTTTATGCGTATGAACGAGACATACGTGGCGGGAGAACCCGTAATCGATTTTTCAGTTGGGGAGAGAACGAAGGAAGAGGACCGTTATCACCAGTTGCGAACGGAGGAGAATGAGACCGTTGCCGAGCCAGGCAGCGATCGAAGCAAATCTGCTCAACTTCTTCTCGGGTCTGTACACAGAGGAAGCAGCAGACGACAAAAACGATGACGGGTTTGCATGCGAGCGTGTGATCCCTCCCGATGATCCCATCAATCAAGCCTGCACGGACGAGATGCACCACAGCAGAAATACTTTCTGCATCAGAGCGAGTGCCCCGCGGCGTTCTCCCGGCAATGACGGCATCCCACGAGAATTTTATCTCCGCATGTTCGATGTAATCCATCGGGAGCTCAATCTCCTTGCTCAACGAAGCACTAGCAGGCAACCTTCCCCCTGCTTTTGTGGAGGGCATCATCGTGCTGGTGAAGAAGAAGGGAGGCGACAACACGGCCCGTTCTTATCGACCCATCTCGCTGCTCAACAGCGATTACAAACTTCTCTCGCGCATTCTCAAGACCAGACTAGAGTGCGTCATGCGAGCCCACCACGTGCTGAGCGACGGGCAGAAATGCTCCAATTCGGAGCGTAACAAGGCCACTCTGGCTCTGAAAGATCGGATTGCGAGTCTCCGTCACCACCGGCGCGCCGGCAAGCTTATCAGCTTTGATTTGGAGAACGCATTCGATCGGGTCCGGCACTCTTTCCTCTTCGACACCATGTGCTCGCTCGGCTTTAATCGGGATCTCATCGCTCTTCTCTCGCGCATTGCCAGTCGATCCACCTCTCGGCTGCTCATCAACGGACGTCTCTCACGTCCGTTTGAGATTCAACGTTCGGTCCGGCAGGGTGACCCGTTGTCCATGCATCTGTTCGTGCTCTACCTCCACCCCTGGTTTGTAGGCTCGAGCAAGCATGCGGCAACGATTTGTTGGTCGCATACGCCGACGATATCAGCGTCATCGTGACGTCAGCCGGGCAGATCGAACTGATGAATGAAATATTCACTCGGTTCGAGCTGTTGCCGGCGCCCGCTTGAACTTGCGAAAGACGGTGTCAATCAACGTTGGTTTTTATGAGGGCAATGCGATAAATACCCAGTGGCTACAGACAGCCGATGTAGTTAAAATTCTGGGTATCAGTTTCGCAAACTCCATACGACTGATGACAACGATAAATTGGAATGCGCTGGTGGGGAAGTTTGCGCAACAAATGTGGCTACACTCGCTGCGTTTGCTCACTTTACACCAGAAAGTGATTATGTTAAATACGTTCGGCACGTCGAAGCTTTGGTACGTTTCGTCGGTGCTACCACCACTAGGTGTACACACGGCGAAAGTCACCTCCACGATGGGCGCGTTCTTGTGGAGAGGAATGCCTGCCCGCGTTCCGATGATGCAGCTTGCGCGCAGCAAGGAGCATGGGGGCTTAAACCTTCATCTACCAGCGTTGAAGGCAAAATCACTCGCCATCAATCGTCATCTGAAAGAGATCGATTCCCTTCCCTATTATAAATCCCTTATTTTCCACGACAATCCCCGCCCAGCAATTTCAATCGATAATCCCGACCTGAAAATAATCCTTTCAAATTACTCCCACATTCCACCCCCTATCCAAGAAAACCCCTCCGCCGATCTCATCCATCGGCATTTCGTCGCGCAGACGGACTTGCCCAAGGTGGAACAAAATCATCCAACGATTGACTGGCCACGTGCGTGGCGTAGCATCCACGTTAAGCAGCTCTCTTCGGCGGAACGAACCAAGTTATACCTGTTGGTAAACGAGAAGTGGGAGCACCGCAAACTGCTGTTCGTGATGCGGAGAGCAGAGAATGAATTTTGCGTGCACTGCGGTGGACAACAAATCGAAACGCTCCGGCATAAATTCAGCGAATGTGCTCGTGTCGGCCCGGCATGGACGGTCGTACAACAGAGGCTAACCGCGCTGATGGATGGATGGAGACGGTTATCGTTCGAAGACCTGATGCGACCGGCGTTGCCCGGAATAAGGAAAACAACAAGAGTTGAGATGCTAAAAATTTTGTAAAATACATCTGCTTCGTTAATGACGTTAACGGTTTAATTGATGTTAACCAACTTAATTTTCATCTCGATGTGTAAATAACTGTTTGTCTTTGACTTGTAAATAACTGTATTGTACCCTGAAATGACCTGTAAATAAAACTGAATTTTACCACCACAAAAAAAAAAAATATGTAAATTTAGACTATAAAGCAAACAGTAAATGATTGGAATCGTCTTTTCTAACAAATCTCTTCTTCTCAATAGATGCAATTTTGTTGCTGAAATTCTAGAAACTACGGCGAAAGTTAGTTAGGAAGATCGTGTAACTTCAGTGGGTTTTTTGAGCTACTTAAATTGGAAATTTGAGCAATGTCGAATTCCAGAGATGAGTACCTTCAGGTGGAACTATGAGAAATTTCCAACAAAGTTCAAATGAGCGGTAATACTTACGTCAGCAGTTTGAGTAATTTGTACTGGAAATTTGAACTTTTGGAAGAACTTTCAACTAAAGAACTTCATCCAGTGCATAATTGAGCAACTTCAAGTGCAAAATTGAGCAAGGTAGCGATTTTTTTAGTGTTCAAACTTTGAACGGAAGCATAGGCAACACTCAGTTTTAGAAAGTTTAAGCGACAATTTGTACAAGTTTCAGTGAAAGTTTGAAAAAAATGTAGAGAAATTTTGAACAATTTGAATTTGAATTTCCGAAAGATTAAGCTATGGTTGCAACAATTTACAGCGAACGCTAAATGAAAAACTTTGAACAATCTTTGGCGAAAGCTGAGACAGTCATAGTGAATGTTTGAGTAAATCCCTGCCACAAATCTACATAGAATCAACAGGTTTTTTTTTTTGCAATAATTTAAAGCAAAAGTCGGGAATTTGAGCTAGCTTTTTGGTGAACTTCCAACGAAAAATTGGGCAATCTTGGGAAAAAACGAAATTTTGAGTAAACATCAGCCTAAATTATGTTAGGGGGGGGAAATAAAATAACTTCTACGGGATTTAAGCATTCTATGCTTTTCAACGATTTCATTCAAAGAAAATTTGAAATCAAAAGTGTATGCAGGAGAGAATTTGAGCTGTTTTTGGACTATGGTATGCTTGATAAACTTTCTGTAGAAGTTCTAGTAATTTCCGATGGAAAATGGAACGACTCCAGTCATAGTTGAGTCAATATTCTGTAGAAGTTTAGGACACTTTCCATAAAAGTTGAATATATTTTAGCGCAAGTTTATGCAACTGCTAGAGAAATTTTGCTAGAGTTTATAACAACTGCTAGGGAAAATTTTTAAGATGTCAGGTCATTAGGCCGAAGTACGGTGGGCCTAACGATTTTCGACCCAGCAGCTATACTTCGGCCTAATGGCACATTTTCTGTGATATCGCATTACCTGATAGCTGGTCTTGATGTTCCTAAATTCAGTTCGACTTTCAATATAATTATACCATGGATAAACAGTTTTTTTAGGAAATGTTTGATGAAAGATTCTTCCTCAAAAATTTACTATTGCTAAGGCTATAAATACAGTGGGATTCCGTTTTTGGCAACAAAGTTTAAATATTCAGTTGCCAAAAACGGAACCGTGCCAAAATCGGAACCCATATTTCAAATTTTATTTTTCCATTATTGGTTATGAAAACATCATTGCAATGTTAATACATCATTTGTATGGAATCATAAGGCCTTGAGACTTCGAAAAGGTTCACTTCGAAGTATTTTTCCGAAGGGTTATACTATGCTATGAATCTATAGCCCCGTAATGTTAAATCTGGCAAACTTTTTTCTGGTGGCGTTTTTACGCCTCAACGTCTTCAATTATATTTAGAAGCTTTATTTATTTTTTGTATAAATGGGCCTTGTAAAACCAATAATCGCATAAGTGACCTTTATTCAAGAACTAGACATTTTCTTAAAACTATGAGAGAACACGAAATTTTTTTTTTGTTTTCTTATAAAGACGAATTTACGAATCAAAAGCGCTGGGTATTGCATAACGGCATTAGCTTTTTTTAATTGAATGAACATTGAAAATCAGTTTAACTATTGGACTTAAACGTAAAATTTGAAAAATTCGGTAAGTTTAGAATTGCTTTTTCAATTTATGTTTCTGATAAAGTAAAGCATTTTATAATGAACGGTTGACTGCAATCAAAAGGGCAAACATAAAGATGAGATGATGCATAAATGTGACTTGTAATTCTGTAGAATTTAATTTTTCATTGAGCTTGATACATGTTTGACACCTACCTTATGAAATCAACTGAAATTTACAGGATCCTGTTATGAAACCTCAAGAACCTTATAGGAATCTTCAGGTTCTCATAAGAAATATACAGAAAAATGCTTGAGCTCTGAAGCATCTAGCCAAGCATCCGCAGGATCTTGCATAGAGTTCTCAGGATCTTGCTAAGGATTTTGCTAGGAGTTAATATTTTGGAATTCCGCTGCGATGTTGCTGAAAATTCTCAAGTCTCCGATGAAAAAACATTTTAAGTTTATTATTATTAGGCTACCATTAGCACACCTCAAATTCCTCTGGGCACCTTTTCAAAACCCCCAAGCTTTCGCCGGAAATATTAAAAATACTACATTATCCCGCTTAAAATTTACAGGACGCCCTAGTGTTTATTAGGAATTACCAGATTTTGGACATAATTCTCCATAACCATTTATACACTCTAAGGATCCCTCAAGAAGCCCTCAGTGTCCACTTGGAACCTGCAGATATCCTCATGAATTCGTTAAAATTTTTGGAAAGTTCCACAAGAACCAAGAATCCCTTAAGGATTCTCCAGGGTACAGTTAGGAATCTCATAGACTCAGCTCGTAAGGAACATTTTGATGATGTTAAGACACGTATGCTTGATTACAGAATTCTGGATCGTCTCTTAACAAATCTAGCGCCTTACAGAGTCTATAGAAAAAAAGGAAACGTAGCTTTCAATAGTTGACGCAGAGAGATCAATATACACACCAATACCACAGACAAATAGTTAAAACACTCTCAGTCGTATTTATCGCACGCTTCAATGATATTTTTGAGAATACATAAATTGTAGTTTGGACTGTATTCGCATTTGTCATGTTATTTAATGAAATTTATTAAAAGTTATGAATGCACGACATTTTGCTGTACATATTTGTATATATTACTGCGGTGCAGAGTTGTTCAATATCAATCATATCAGCTGATGGCTGATGGTCTAAAACTATCACTATCACTTGCGAGCTATCAATATCACTTTGATTTGACAACCAACAGCAGTGATGCGACTTCGCACTCTAGATCATAATCACTGCGGAATGAGTGATCACGTGGTAATTAATAATGCTATTACTGTTTTTCAGTGACCAACAAATAGTTTCATTCTACCTGTAACAGTGTCAAAAATATCGTACTGATAAATTTACATTTTAACCGCTTAATTTAAGGCTAAACTTAACCCATCAGTGATATCCATAGTCTATCACCATCAATGCACTTGTGATGGAGTAGACAGCATGATGTTGATGTGATAAAGATTGATCCGAATTGTATCGCAGTCGGCCTGTACAATTCAGCAAATTTTAAGCGTTGATAGTGACAGCGAGCAACTCTGCTGCGGTGTGTTTTTACATGCGCTATGTTTGTAAATACATAATTATAAAGACAGTGAGCCAAAAAGATGAGACAAGATTTATGATTGTAGCTCTGTGTGAGTCATAGACTATGCTCTTATGTCGGTGCTGGTGCTTTGTTCAAACAAGCTGTTCCAAATCTGAAGAATAGTGTTTTTTATTGTATCACCTACTGGCAGACTCAAGTGGGCTGGACACTCAATATGAATGCCTAAGAAAAGAGTCTTTAGTTGAGATACTGGTGGAGATTATTGGCCTCATGAAACGTTGTCAATGTATGACCAATGACCATTCTGAAGTAAATAAGCGCGTACGTGAGTCCTTAGTAGTTGGTGAGATTTGATGAAATATCGATGAAAATGGAGCTCTGGAATATAATCAGTGTGGAGGTGACATGCTGTTCAAATGACTAAAGCAACAGACATGATAATATTAACAAAATAAATACAAATTTTAATGGTATTGAAAAATGTTGCCAAAAACGGATCCATTTTGTTGCCAAAATCGGGGGGTGCCAAAATCGGAGCATGCCAAAAACGGAGCATGCCAAAAACGGAATCCCACTGTATAATGATGTATTTCAATAACCTGTTATATGTGAGACTCCTTTCAGATTCGTTCAGTGACCCCAAATTCAATGAAAAGCATATTACCGTGAAGGCCCCATACTCTGCGCACTTAAGGCTTTTCAAATTTCAATAAGCTGTAATTAATTGAAAACAAAACACAGCACTCTGAAATTTTGGGAGCAGATACCTATTGATTTTATGTATAAGGGAAAAATATAAAAGCTTCTCTAAGTAATGATTTTCTTTGCAATGTTTTTAATCTTCTCTAGGGTGTACGTGTTCCTAACTCTGCGCACTCATTTTTGCAATGCTCCTTAGTCTGCGCATTAAGGTTCCTAACTCTGCGCACTCGATAAATTCTTTATAACGGGTTAAGTATTATACTAAAAGCATTACTAGCATTTAAACTCTGATTTGTTCTTCATTTTCTTGCTTTTCCGAATTTGGTATTAAACTATTGCCTCGGATTCGGGTCGGGTCCGGGTTTAAAAAAATAAGTAAGAGCCGGGTTCTGGCTTGTTATATGTGAATGTTATTTGAGAGGGTATATCGATCCATCTCCCTTATTTGTATGATATTATCGTATTCTTAGTGTATTGTTCATCACTCAATCAAGAAGTATCGCCGCTCTGTATAAGCGTGACGTAATTAATGAACGATTCCTATTGCAAATCAATAACAGTATTTTATTGGCGTTTCTATATTGCAAATACGCTTAAACCTCCTGAGTTGATGTTCCATTACTTGGTCAAATGAAACTAAACAAAAAATCAAAATTACTTTATTGCATGGTTAGGAAGCATTCAAAAATGACGTCCATCGTTCGGGGAAGGAGGAGTCTACCAAAATGTGACAATGCATGCATTAGGTACTGTAAAAAGCACGACAGGGGAGGGAGCGGGTGGAGTGTAGAAATCACAAAAAATATGGACGTCATTTTTGAATATTCCATTACCAAGATGGTCTCCTCAAACAATTTTCCAAAGCATTTCTATTCCATATCTCGATGGCCCGATAAGTCGATGATTCCCTTCAATACCGACTTATAGAGGGTTGATTGCATGTTGAAAATAACGTTTTAAAACTGCTGCGCATAGTAAGGAACATAGTTGAAATATGGTTCCTTACTATGCGCACTTAAGAAAAATAAGAAAATGAAAAGAATATAGGGGAACTGTGGGTAAAATGAACAGGGGGAGTAAAATGAACAGGTTAGTGATTTACGGTAATTATGCTACAAAACTATGCAAAACATAGTACCATCCTTAATCCTCAGATAAAGGAGCTATTTCAACAACTCTAACGCGATCTTGAACTGTCAAAAGCTGTAATAGTAAACAAAAACAAAGTACGCCTCTCCGTTTTCTCATATGATGTAAATTTTCACTCATGGAATTTAAGGTTTTTATGACTAAAATCATCAAAAATCTATTGAACTGCGTTGCACATCATATCTTTAAAGTATTTATGATAAGTAGACGGAAATATGAAGCATTTTTATCTTCTAAATTCTTAGAACAAATGATTTGAATATGTTGATTGCTTGGGGGTAAAATGAACCACTCGAGATGGGGGTAATATGAACACCATGGCAGGACGAATACTACCGGATTTTATATCAGATGCCAAAAGTTTCCCGGAGGAAATACAAAGACAGTAAGCCATCCAAATGGTCGCAGCTGAACGTTCCATCGATTCCAGAATATCTGTGAAATATGCATTGATCATGTACCAGACGCCGAGAATCATGCCGCAATCCGTTCAATTTGAGTGGTGTTCATTTAACCCCCACTACATGTTCATTTTACCCCCAGCATGTGTTCATCTTACCCCCAGTATATGTTCATATTACCTCCGTTACATGTTCATTTTACCCACATGTTTGGAACATTGACTCTGTGGAAAGCAATTTTCAAAATAATAATAATGTTGATAAAATTATATTTCCATCACAATATTTCAACTTGTTACATAGCATAAACATCCTTCTTCAATTCTGAGCAATTGAAAAAGATTATGACAGCTTCATAGGCAAGAAAACATGAAAAATGCTTAGGGTGTTCATTTTACCCCCAGTTCCCCTATGTTGCACTTTACCAGTTAAGATAGCTTGATAAATAAACTTGTGTCTACGTACTAAAAATCTGAAATATATTCTTTTAAATTTGCTTCAAATAACTTAAGTGATGAGGTACTCCCTTAGCATTTTTGCTAACGGGCAGTCAATTTGGACGTTTTTCAATGTTTTCAAAGC
Source organism: Aedes aegypti (assembly GCF_002204515.2). NCBI lineage: Eukaryota > Metazoa > Arthropoda > Insecta > Diptera > Culicidae > Aedes > Aedes aegypti. The sequence goes on along the minus strand of NW_018736233.1, from coordinate 13,699 downwards.
TTTTTTAATTTTTATTAAAGTAATAAACGTAAATATGTCGAGAAAATTCTTCGCATACTTCTTGATTACTATTGTAGCAATATATGAAAAATTAATTTTGAATGAAAATTTAAATATTTTACCAGATTTTGATGGATTTTGGCGAAAGTGCGCAGAGTATTTTATTTTAGGAAATCTATCGCAATAATTGATCAACTTCATCTCAGAATAAAAAAAACTCCAATTTTTGATTTACAAATTTTTTTTTTGCTATGATAACATTTTTGTCAAAATTACGTTCATTATAATTCGATAAACATCCAACCGGTACAGGTTTTCAAAATATTTGGATTATACCTTAGGGATGGTACACAAATTATGTCTCGCTACATTCTGACTTAACCAAACCACCCCCCCCCCCCCCTGGTCACGTTTTTTGTTTGAGTGCTTCGAAAATGTTGTAAGGCTTGTCACACTTGGCTTGACCCCCCTTGAAGCGTGACGGAATTTGTGCATGATCCCTAATACATGCGTTCTACTAGGCATTATAGCGCATAATCGCTCGAAAGTAATCAAATTCACCTCATTTTACGGTAACAATTAGCGAAAGTGTGCAATTTTTGGTGAAAATTAGAGTAATTTTCAATTCTGAACTCAAATCGATATAGGGGGAGATCCCCCAGTACCGGACACTTAAGCCACTAAATTCATAATTCGAAAAATATTGATTTTATGGGCTCGTGTTACATCATCGAATGTGTACACTATATGAATAGTTTATAATTACCAATTCAATGCATTGGCTACATTTACAAGAACAATTTGAGGTTTTCTTAGTTAGCAAAATGCTTATCAAAAACCTCTTTCATATATGATGAAAAATAGCACATTTTACGATGTTGTTCTGAATGTTCATTATTCTTAATTTTATTGCATATTTGATACCATGATCGACGGAACCCATGAAAAATGAAAGTATTCTGAGACACTGATGCAATAATTACAAAGATATCATATAACAAATCAAGCTGTCCGAAACTGAGGGACATGAGGTGCTTAACCAAAATTGTAATTTGTCCATATTTAGTTCAATTAAGGTACCGTAAGGACGCCATTCACCACTCATTTAACAGCATTTCAACACATTAAATTAAGTCAAAAATCGGTTTTTCGATATTTTTCGCAACTTTTTGCGCTAGACGCAAGATAAAACATTTGCTTTTGTAGGAAAGAAGTTCGAATGTGAACAACGTATAATGGTGCCTAATAACATGTATGCCAATGATACATGTGTAAGGCGCCATTCACCGCTCATCCTAAGTATAAGGCTCTATATACACAACTTAATTGGAATTAATTTACTTTCATTAGCTAATTGTTATCTTTGTACTATAGTACAACATCATGTTAAAGCGTGGCAGCTAAGAAGCATTTGTCGATCTGCCATAATAAAATCATTGTTCAAATCATGTTTACCGCCTTAAACAGCCTAAAATTATTTTTAATAAATAGTATTTAATATTAAATCATATGAATTTCATTCTGATACAATCCATTCTGGTATACTAATACATGTTGATGACTTTTATTGCGAAAATTTGTTCAGATTTTTCAAAATAATTCAATGAGCGGTGAATGGAGCATGGGCGGTGAATGGCGTCCTTACGGTACAAAATACATTCATACTATCAAATTAGGATTATGTTCGATCATGCTTGCGGGATCCAAAGTATTTTTTCATATTCAAAATATTTACTAAATAGGCTCAAAATTAAGTGGATACGTCAATTTTTTTAAGATTTTCAAACTTTTCTACTTTTTTTAAAAAGGCATGCATATTTCAAGGATGTGTTATTCTACGCAATCATTAGTCTACATAATAGCTTTCTTTTCTACTAATACACCATCTTGATTGGACCATGATTTCTCAATGTTTCGGCTTTGTCCGATATTGGGTGCTGTGGGGGATCTCCCCCTATTGAGCAACTTTCAACAAAATTCGTCCATCTCAATTGTCAATGGGTTAAACAATGTTTTAAAAATTTCCGATAAAAGATTAAATAATTACTAAAAGAAGTTGAAGCTGTTTGTATATGCACTTTCAAAAAAATAAAATTAAAGCAATCATTTACCAGCTCCAGACAAAGTTGTAACACTTCTAGGAAATATTTGAATAATTTATCAAAATCAATTATACTTTGAGAAAATAACATCGACTATTTGAGCAACTTACAACCAAATTTGAGAGACTTTAGGCCATATATTTGAGAAATTTTCTTCGGACAGTTGAGCAAATTTTACCGAAGATTGAGATTCTTTCAGTAAAAAATGAGCAATTTTCAGCTAGAGAAAGCTATACTTCCGAAGCTACACTTCTGATATCCTTACTACGACACATTTGATGCGAAAGCCTAAGCAACTTTCATATTTAGAGAACATTCACTGCGAAATAAAGCTATTTTCTACGTAAGTACAACAAATTTGTACAAACAATTGCTGAAACATGAAGCAATGTCATCAAAAATATTACAAATTTGCTGCATCCATAAGAGATTAAGGAAACTTCCAAGAGGATGTACGAAAAATTTCCGAGAAGAAATTTGGGATTCCTCTAAGAAATTTGAGAAATTTCAAAAAAATGTCCAAGAGAATGTTTAACCCTTTCTTTCCCATGAGATTTTCCGTAGTTTAAAAATAGAAAATGTGATATCTGGATAAATCACCAGAACAAAAGATGTAAAGTTTTACTCGAAAATATGAATAGAACTGAAAAAAATATTTTTTGTGATGGATCACTTGTGAATGATCCATTGGGAAGATGACAGCAACTAGGGTAAAAAAGAGGTCTCAATATGTTTTCATTTCATTGTTTTAACTCATACATTTTATTTGACCATCGTCAATTCTGGATGAAAATGAAGAGTTGGTAAGAAGTTTCTGTCTTTTTTGAGACACAAGCAAACATCACACTTAGTGCATTTAAATGAACTGAATGATCATTGATCTTTGCACAGAACGGTATTCAACGGGACAATGTTCTACTCCGTCATACCGTCCTTATAGCTGAGTATATCAGTTTGTTGATCGATCGTCCTCAGCGTCTTACAATTTTCTTTCCAACTTAAAATCATTTTCCGAAACATGATGATAGATTTGTTTTCGAAAAAGAGGTTAGAACAGAATTGTCGTTTTATTCCCAATGGATCACCAGTGATCCACCTAATTTTCCGCAAAATCAATAGTTTTGTGCAAAGAATTTTCTAATAACTCAACTGAATCTTGGAAAAATAATTCAATCGAGCTTGTTTTTATTTTTGTCTGGTGAAAATAATGTTTATATTTCTAAATATAGAAGTTTGAAAATCCACTTTATTTAAATTAGAAAAAATGCTGACTTTACTTCGGTTATTGTGCTTTAACTAGAAATCCAAGTGATTATTTTTGATGAAACTTTGTACATTATTTCATGAAACATATGTGAACATGTGATGAAAAAATTGACATGATCTAACTTGTACAGTTTATATACGACATACGCGTAGTGGTGGATCACATGTGCTACCATGGGAAGGAAAGTGTTAAGAAACTTACTAGAGGAAGTTTACGATACTTCCAACAGAAAGTTGAGAAAACACGCGAGAGGCATTCTGAGAAACTTACAAGAGAAATTAGGACAACTTCCAAGGCATGTTTCCGAGCAAATTTCCAAGAGAAAATTTGAGAAACTTCCAAGAGCAATTTCAATAGGATGTCTGAGAAACTTCCAAGACACATTTTGGAAAACTTCCAAGAGAAAGTTTGAGAGACTTCCAAGAGGAAGTTGGGAGAACTTCCAGAGGAAAATTTTTGGAAACTTCTAAGAAAAAGTTGGAAAAATTCCAACTTCTGCAAAACTTCCAAAAGGATGTTTTTGAAACCTTCCAAGCGGAAAGTACCTATAGGAAACTACCCACAGGCAGTTGGGGAAATTTCAGAGAGAAATTTAGAGCAAATTCCAATAGGAAGTTTGTAAAGCTTCCAGAGGGAACTGCAGGAAACTTCAAGCGAAGTTTAACGAACTTCCATGAGGAAGTTCGAGAAACTTTTAAGATGAAGTGAGGGAAACTTCCGAGACGGTGTTTTGGGAAATTTCCAAGAGGAAGTTAGAGCAACTTCCAAAAGGAAGTTTGGAAACTTCCAATAGGGGAGCTTTCAAGTGAAAGTTCGAGAAATTTTCAAGGGGAAGTTAGGGAAATTTCCAAGAGGAAATTTATTGAAAACTTCTAAGAGGAATTTTGGGAAACTTCCAAAATGAAGTTTGTAGAAATTTCCAGAAGGAAGGAAACTTCCAAGAGAAAAGTTTAAGAAACTACCAAGACGAAGTTTGGGAAGCTTACAAGAGGAATAATCTTCTAAGAGGAAGCTTGGGAAAATTCCAAGATGATGATTGGGAAACTTCTAAGAGAAAGTATGGGAAACTGCTACGAGGAAGTTTTGTAAACTTCTAAGTGGAAGTTTGAGAAACTTCCAAGAGCAAAATTTGAGAAACTTCCAAGAGGAAGTGTGGGAAAATTTCAAGAGGAAATTTGAGAAACTTCCAAGAGGAAGTTTGGTAAACTTCATAAACGAAGTTTGGAGAACTTCTAAGAGGAAGTTCGGTAAACTTCCAAGGGAAAATTTGAGAAACTTCCATTAGTAAATCTGTAAAGCTTGCAAGAGGAAAGTTTGGGAAACTTCCAAGAGGAAGTTTAGGCTACTTTTGAGATACAAATTTTGAAGACTTCCAAGAAGGAGATCGGCAAACTTCTAAGGGGAAGTTTGGGACACTTTAAAAGGGGAAGGTTGGGAAACTTCCAAGAGGAAGTTCCGCAATGTTTGCAACACTTTCAAAAGGAAGTTCGGGAAATTTCCAATGGGAAGCACGAAAAGCACAACTCACCATCTCCGTCGAGTTCCGGTTGTTCTCGGCGACCGTTTCCAGCTCGATCCGCAGTCGATCCAGGGCTTCCTCCTTCTCGGCCAGCAGCCGCTCGATGCGGGCCACCTTGTGGTCCGCCCCACGCTGCTTATTCGGCGACTCGTTCTCCCGATTGCACGCCTGCAGTTCCGTCCGCAACTCTCGGATCTCCTTCACGTACTTCCGTTTGTCTTCCACTGCGGGAAAAAAATCGAACCTTAGATTTTTAAGCATTTTAGATTTGTGATAGAAGAAAAACTTACGAAACTTCTCGTTCTTGTCCTGCAGCTGCTTGAGCTGCACCTCGAGGTACCCCTTCTCGTAGCGTTCCGCCTCCAGTTGAGCCTTCAGCTCCTTCAACTGTTTGGTCCGTTCGTCCAGAATGATCGTTTTGGGCGTGGGAGGCGAAATTTTTGGCGGTTGCCGTCCCAATCGCAGCGGACTGCCGTCCACGATGTCCCCACTGCTGACGGTGGAGGAAGTAAACCGCGAAGGCAAACTCAGCCGGGAGGATTCCCGCTGAAGAGGCGCCGGATTGGGATTGGGAGGCGTCTCCGGAGGCAACATTGTTTGTGGCATGGCGTCCTGAATCGAGCGCCGGATCATCATCCGGTCGATTTCCTGGCGCATCTGCGCGCTTTCCAACATCGACTTGAGGAAGGCCGTCACGGCATATTGCTGCGGTTTGTCGAACCCGTTGCAAATCTGCTGGAAGAACCGTTCCGGATGGCGAACGCAGGAAAAGAACAGCAACAGGGAGAAGATGTAGAAGTGATCGGGAGCGGCGATCTGACCGGTTTCGGTTAGATACAGCTCGTAGTGGGGGAAATGCTGCCGGAGGAAGCTGATGATGCTGTCCTCCGGAAGGGCCACCGTTTGGTGAATCCGGGAGCGGAACTGCTGATAGAATTCTTCGACGCTGCACTGTTCGATACTGTCGCACTCGCATGGAATGAGGCGGGAATCTTTCACCTGTGGGATGAAACGACGAATTGTTTAACAAATTTTATCTGATTACAAAATAGTGGCGGCCACTTACCCATTGTAACAAGACCCGGGACCAGCGGAGTCCGTCCATGTTTGTTTCTGATGTTACTGAGATCAACAACAGAAGCCAACAGGGTTGCGATGGATCTTCTTCGTGAACAATGATCCACGCATCTTCGCGATCCAACATTCGCCAAAATTCATTTTTCATTTTTGCGTCACGAAGAGCATCGCAAAAAGCGAACGGATGCAACGTCGAAGAAGCAAAATGAACACACCGATAAGTGGTTCGCGAAGCCTCTCCCCTCGTAGGATTCATTTATCCACGTGCTGTTCATTCTCGTGATTCATTGCAAGGTTGCTTCTTCTCGTAAAGTCAAGCAAACACTCCACGCTAAGCCAGCTCCACGCAGCGCATGTGTTAAAACTACACAGAATGAGGCAACCAATGCAGAACTGGCTGACTGAGTGAAATTTCTGAGTAGGTCGCACTAATTCTGTGAGTTGCCGACGTTTTCGCCTTCGGCTGTCCGAGATCGATGGAAAGGGAACTGTCAATGGTATCCCGCGTGGCAGCAAACAATTGGCCGTTGGTAAGATGGGGACTTTTCTGAGATGTTTTCTAGCGAAAAGCCGGAAGGTGGTCGCAAATGCGAAAGTTTTTTCCCCATTTGATTCCGCTTCGGCTATTCAAATGAAAAAATTTGAAATTGTAATGTTTTTTTTAATGTTTTCAGAAGCAAAACAAAAATGGAAACGAATTCCGCATTCCAAGCGTTCCTCCTCTGTGCGCAATTCACTCATTCAGTTATGTTTACCACCGTTTGCACAAAACTGTGTACAGCCCTTTTGCACAGAATCTGTGCTGCACGAAAAGAGGCCAATTTTGTGCGCTCGGCACTCATTTTTGAGCGGAGCAAGTTTAGCGTGATTGTTGCAAGCCCACATGAAGATGATCGAAATGAATATTTTTCTGTTCTTCGCGAAGAGCAGGCGGCGTGGATCGTACCGTTCACATTACCAAGCGATGGAAAATCACCCGATGATAGCGTCGGGAGAAACAGCGATCCGAAAATGAAACACGAACGAATGAAGCGCCCGAACGGTTGTTTGTGTTTATTCGCAGATTCTGTTTTGATGCCTACGAAAATTCATCGTGCCTCGCGTTTCCGATCGTTGTTCAGCAACATTGGAAGCCAACGGAAACTTTGATCTCGTGGTTCACTTCATTACACTTTGTTCATTACACTTTCATAGTTTTCTTGCTTTGCACCATGTAAATGCAATTTTTATGCGTTTTATTGCGCGGAAACAAGCAACATACGATTGAATACGTTATTTTTTTCCGTTGTGCTACCTGCCTGCAGAAGTGGATTTTGAGTTTTGACGCTTCTCGCCGTTTGTTGCGATCTTCGCGAGCAGAGCAGAAAGGAGTGGATTCAAAAATGGCGCTCGGCAGTGAGTGACCGTGCGAGCGGGTCACTCACGTGTGAAAATGAGAGTGAGGTGCGTTTAGCGATGTGTATTTCAATTGAGCTCTCGCCGAGCGGTGTCACGAACACGTGCGCAAATTTGCTGGTTGAAAATACTGCCGTTTGATTTTGCTGGGAACAGCTGATCTTTGTTTATATTTTCAACCAGCTATCAGATGTATGTACACGAACGCAGAAACCACTATAGGGTCCTAAAGCCCAGTCCCGATTTTAATTCCAAACGCTTGAGTTTATTCCAAAAACACAAGTTTACTCAATTTTCTAATGTTTTCCGTTGGTTTAAGTCGAAAAAACTTTTTTTTTAGATTTTGTCACACCCCTTGGCTTAAACCTAAAATTTTGGGTGTATTTTGTTTTCCGTGTCCCTTCCGAAATGTCAGATAGGAAAAACCCCAGTGTTAAAACTAAAACCCCTGTGGTGTTTTTGTCGACTAAGCGAACGTCAAACATGATCTCAAGTGTCAAGGTTCATTTATGGACCCAATTTTCAAATTAAAGTTCAAACATGATATAGCCGTTATTTGAGCGGGAAAAAATGCTAAAGTAGTTGAAGGAACATGCTCTTTCGGGTTATTAAATAAAAACAAGATTTTATTAAAAATTTTAGGACCCAATTGACTGTTTAACGAGAAACTTTCGACGATCGACGCGCCACCATAATTCATATAACGGAGGGTATAAGAACTAACTTGGAGGTGATGATTTCGCAATTTGGAGGTTAACATCACCTCCAAACATTAGCGATTTTGCGGTGGGATGTTGACGTTTGATCACGAATAACTCGGTTTGTTGTTGCTAAAAGGGGTACGACACATTAAATTTTATGAGGGGAAGGTTTGTAAAAGTTTTGAAAAAGCATGTCTTTACTGATTTTATGACATTTCACAACAAACAGTTTTTTGCTCAAAATTGAAATATAGGCAGTCTTTAAAAATTTGTCAAGTTAATAAAAAGGTATAAATATATTTATGAAAATTCATACCCGTAACAGTAACAGTCTTCTTCTTGGCATTACGTCCTCACTGGGGCAGAGCCTGCTTCTCAGGTTCAATGAGCACTTCCACAGTTATTAACCGAGAGCTTCCTTTGCCAAAATTGCCGTTTTCGCATTCGTATATCTGGTGGTAGGTACGATGACACTCTACCCAAGGAACAATTGGTAGCTTTTAAAATACTTACGTGTTTAACACAAGCTGCATAGCAGCAACCATTGCTGAACAAATTTTATGTTGAATCATTTATTGAATAAAATTAATTTCCGCTTATAAAAAAGCTGTTATTCCACTTGAAGTTTGTGTTTCGAGTAAGAGCTGAATAAACCTCCGAAAATGCATTTAATGTAGCTTTTGTTCTACAACACATAAGAAGTTTAACAATTGTCTGATTAAAAGCTTCTATAGGTTGTAGCCATCATTTTAGTAGAATATTGAACATTTGATTAACATTAAATCGTACAAAAGTTTCAGTGCCTCATACTTAAAATGTTGACCAGCATGATTAGTAAAACTTAAAAACAATGCGAATAACAGTATTTGAGTATGCTTTTATTCAAGCAAAACATATTATTTTTCTATGTTATTTTCAAATGTTTCAAATGTTTTTCAAATCAAGTCTAAGACAAGTTCGAATCACATTGGATTAAAATGATCATAAGTAATTTAAATTTTCCAAATGTAGTGATTATCATCTGCGACGTTATTGATATCGGAAAAAGTTACTTACCATAAACCAATTATCATGGTTTTGATGAAATACCATAAATGATAATTTAAGTATAAATAACAATTTAACAATAACCACTTTCATGTAGGTTACCCAACTTACAGTCCAAAGTCACGAATAAACATACATATTTAATTATTGTTGAATAACGGTGACAGTTGAAAAAAATGCACTACAAAGAGTTGAAAAGATGCTATTAAGATTCAAATTTAAGTTAATGTTCAACATGTTTCATTGGAATGAATAATAGTAGAATCAACACTTATTAAACTTTTCCAAAGAATCTTTGTCGACTTGTCAAGATTGTTTTACTTATGAGTTGAACAAGTTATTTTTCCTTCTATTAAAGAGCCAATATTCCACCAGACAAATATAATTGGGTAAACAGATGTACAGGAGACGAACTAACGTTTTGGTTGCTTCGCACTTCAGCTGTTTCCATGCTTAACAAGAACACGATTAAAAGCTGAATAGGTATTTTATAAAATCCTAATACAACATAGATATATCATCCGGATTAACTCGAAGAAGTACAAAATAACGATTACTAAACACATTGTTCAGCAACAAATAAGCCTAACAAAAGAAGTCACACCATAGCCAAATTTTCGAAAAATGGTCAAAATATCTAAAAATTGCGTTGTATTCATAATGTATTCCAGAGTTCAACTTACTAATATTATTATTATTTATCTCTATTTGAGTGGCTTTTTGCCCTTGGCAAATTCGTCATAACATGCTCAATACAATTATTCAATTACGTTTAGAAAATATTTTGAATCAGTTTTCTGATATAGGATTATTTTGAAAAACAAAAAAAGCACGTTTAACATACAAATGATTGGAATATACTTTATATTTCTATAATGCTTAATAGATAGAAAAAATGCGACAAATGATTAAAATATTAACCTAATGAAAAATATAATATATGAAATTATTGAATGTTAGTATACTTAGATGATCAATTGAATTAAAGTTTTAACAAGTTAAAACTTATTATGAAATTCAATTAATCATTTCAGACTGTTTTTACTTTATGAATAAACTTTATTTTGGCCAGCATTGTCATAAATTTTCTCACTGTGCGCTATAAATAGTCGACTGAATTCAGCTTGCATCAGTACTGAACAGCAGCAGAAGTAATGCGCTTGTTCAGTTGTTGATCAGCATAGCACTTGTTGATTAGACATTGTTGAAAAGAAGCGCAAGCATGATCAATATTCAGCTACAAGCGGTGTATATTGAGCACTGGAAGGCTGATATATGAATTCAAGGATGGCGCAGATGGCAAGGTATACCGCTGACGATGGAAGGTCTCGAGTTTGAATCCAGTATCCAGGTAATTATTAAAAGTGGTTATTAATTCATGATAAAAGTATACACTGCATTTGAAGTACCGTGTTAAGCGATTTTTGGTCATTTATTTGTTTTCAATTAATTTTGTGGCAGTTGAATAAAAGCTGAGATAAATGCTTATAAAGCGATTTTAAAGTTGTAGAACAAAGTAAATATACAATGACACGCTTTATAACTTCTCCAAATTTGTGTGAACAACGCCTGAACAAAGGCTTCACATTGAAATAATTAAAATGTTGTTAAACATGATACTGAATTAAACTGCAATAATGTTGTTTATTAGATTAGCGTTGTTAAATCAACAGTCCTTATTAGGCTAAGTGAAACCTGAATAAACATCATAACAATACATGATTACAATCACTAAATGATAAGTAGCCTAATAATTTCGCCAGATTTGCTTGAACAATGTGTGCGTAGCAGCTGCAAAGTAATATAATAAAGCAACTATTCAGTATGTAGTTGTGAAAAATTGCCTAATAAATGATTATAAAATAGGCAAATGTTTCTTGGGTATGCCCAGGGAAGTCGAGGAAATTTCCATTACGAAAAGATCCTGGACCGACCGGGAATCGAATCCAGACACCTTCAGCATGGCTTTAAAGCCAGAGCAATTGCTTTGTAGCCACGGACTCCTACCACTCGGCTAAGAAAGGCTTCACTTAAACTATGTAGAAAGTCATAACTCCCATCCCTATTTGGTAAAAACTTAAAATTTAAGAGCTGTAAGGTACATCACGGGAAGGATTTGTAATAGGGCCCATTCACAAATTTCATAACGCTGAATGGGGTGGGTGGGTGTCCTTGACGTGTTACGGCTCATACAAAATTTGTTGAACCCTCATATTTTTTTTTTTTTTTTTTTTTTTTTATGTTTATTTGTTTATTTGATCGATTGCTTAAAAATAATTATTTACATAATTAGTCAAACTTCGATTTCTAAGTCGAAACCTAGTGCATCAACATCTATCCTACCATTACAATTATCAATGAAGGTAATGTAATTCACTAGTGTTTTTAAAATCATCGTCCTTCTTTCTGTCGAGCTCCATTCAAAAGCAGGTCGTAATAGTTCGTCGCAAACAAAAGAACGGCGTCGACCAGCTATCGCCATCAGTCTTCGTTGTAGTAATCTCCACGCACCTTGCACTCTGGTACAGGAGAAGAATTTGTGCTCTAATGTTTCACTAGGTGCACCGCAGTACAGGCATTGTTCTCCATCCGTTCGCCGCATTCTATACAGAAGCCGCCGGTGGGGCACTTTCTGATTTACCCACATGTATAGAGTTGACTTTTGTGCTGATACAAGTCCATGGGCTGAAATGTTCTTCCATACTCGAGACCAGTTGGTGTTTTGATGTTCGGTTTCTACTTTGGGTCTGTCCGTTTGATTCACGAAGAATCGATAGACGAGATCGGCGGAGGGGTTCAAACGGATTTGGAGGGGAAGGCTTCGCAAGTTGCTTATAATTAATTTTAGACAAGGAAGGTCTGGGACTGGATTTGCCGGGAGAGGATTTGCTAGATTTATAAAGGAATTATAGAAAGGAAGGAATCCGATCTCCAACAAGTGTCTGTTGATGAGTAGTGATTTGAATTTCATCATAGGGAGATGCAAATTCAACCCGCCGTCCTCCTTCCTGCGGGCCAGTTGTAGCATTGGTATGGTCGCCGGTACTCCACGGAACAAAAACCTCCGCATGGTCGCCGTCAGTTTTGCGACATGTGCCGCCAACGGCGTCAAGTGAGTCGCCATGTACCACAATTTTGATGATAAAAATGTGTTCAACAAAATTACTTTTTGATGTAATGTCAGGGTGCGTAATGAATGGAGCCAAATCTGTCGGGGAAAAGTTTGCTACAATTGGTTGTCCCAGTTCATCGAAACCATTTCCCGCACTGAGTTCGAGAAGATTATTCCGAGGATCTTGATTGAATTTTCTGTTCGCAACCATTGAACAGCCAAAGGGGCATCGGTACACCCGACGTCGATTGCCGTTGAATTATTCTCATAACTGAGACGAGCTCCCGCAACACGTTCAAACCGTCGAAACAAATCAACCCGCATCGCATTCAAAATTGTTCAGCAACTGGTAACAACAGCACTGATATCATCCGCATAATGCCACAGCACTCAAATCCCTACCGCACACTGTTTCGGCGCCGTAGAAGATGTTGATAGTAGGTTATCACAAAAAGGTGCATAGACCGTGGGGTACCCATTGGCGCACCGACCGCTGTATTGGGAAGGAGGCAGAGAGAAATCCGTTGATAAGCAGACGAGATGATGATGATGCTGCTATTCGAGATAGGAGATCCACTAGCGCATTGTTGAAGCCAAGGCCACGCATTGTACTGAATAGAAAGCTATGGTCAACTCTATCAAATGCGTGATCGAGATCGAATCCAATTAATTTCGCAGATTGTCTGTTCGATTTTAACTGTGCAATTCGATCTTTCACAGCTAAAGTGGCTTGGAAAATGTTTCTTTTGCCATTGGAACATTTTTGCTCGTCGCCCAGTACGTTGTGGATACGCATGACATTTTCGAGCCTCGTTTTGAGGATCCGTGCGAGAATTTTGTAGTCATAATTGACCAAGCTTATTGGCCTGTACGCACGGCGGTGTCGCCTGCGCCACGCTTTTTTACCAACACTATAACGCCGTTGAGAAACTGTGTGGGGAGATTTGAGTTGATCGCCTCATTCATTACCAGGTTCAATTCCCGGTGAATTACATCGAACGCTCGAAGGTAGAGTTCTTTCGGCAACCCGTCGGGACCCGGTGATTTCCTGGATGCACTAGTGCGAATAGCAGAAAGTATTTCCACGGTAGTGATTTCACTCATGCATGATGCGTTGACATGGTCATTTTCGGGGATGATACGATCACATTGGAAACCACTGCCTTCCACATCGTCTACATTCTCCCGTGCGTATAGATTAGAGAAATATTCGACCATATGATCCCGAATACCATCGGAATCGTTTATTGTTTCGTCTCTTTCGTTTCGAAGCTGATCTATTGTCGTTCTGCGACGCGTTCTTTCTCCTAGCTGGAAAGTGGAGATAGCTTCGCCAGCCACGTGCGTTTCGTTGATGTGCATAAACATTTCAGTACAACGACGTTGGTGTGAAAGCATTTCTGCCTTCAAACGATTAATTGTAGGGAGCAATGAGCGATCATGATGGTACCCGTCGTACGCATGCTGTAGTAAGCCGTA
>NW_018736232.1:0-8807 GCF_002204515.2 Aedes aegypti | reverse complement strand
GAGTTCCGTGTTGGAGCTAATTATGCGATAACTCACGAGATTGCGAGCCATAGAAGGATGCTGTCTTCAGCAAAGTTTGCTCAGGAAGGAAAAACTTCCACATGAGATACAATTTAGTTTCAGAACTCGACCGCTGCGTGGCGCTAGCGTCGATATGAACTTCCGGTAGGCTAATTATGCGATAACTCGATGATTGCGAAACATAGAAGGATGTGTCTTCAGCAAGGTTGCTCAGGAGGATAAGGACTTCCACATGAGATACATTTAGTTTACAGTCACTCGACGCGCGTTGCGCTAGTGTCGATATGACTTCCGGTAGAGAGAATTAAAGGATAATTGTCCGTGCATTCGAGGACAAGATTCAAGCTCTTTCAGACGAAATAATGCTGAGGATAGAAAACAAATTTTTCAACTCGACTCCATTTTTTTCCTTGTCTGCGTCATTGTAGATCATTGTCGGCAAACTGGGAAAACCGAGACTTGTCACTTTTCAACAAGGGTTTTAAAAAGTTAATTAGGACTAATTAAGTGTTCCTTTCATTACTCGAACTCCTGGTCTCTTCGTTTTTGAAGGCGTCAGGACTAGGGTTCACTGGTACCACTGAGAGGCAAAATAAGTTGCCCACCTCACCAGTTTTCGAATTTCTCTCATTGATTTGGTTCACATTAAGTTAACACACTTAAATATTTTTTGATATTTTATTTTTGATATTCTTTTAAAGTTGCACTTACGAAATGTTGATAGAAAAAAAGAATTTTCTCAAAGAAAAAAAAATCAATTTGTATTTGAAAAAAAAAATAGTCACAAAAAAAGTGCCCCTTCCTTCTTGGCCCCCAGAAAAGATGGATTTTAAGTAAAATAAAAAGCATTTAATAGTTAATGTTCCTCCTTGGCCTTAGGAACTTGCTGGAGCGTTCGGCATGCTTTTCACCAGGTTTTGTTAGGTGTGTGGTTTAGTTCTTCCCAGGCGCGTTCCAAGGCTTCAAATAATTATTTTTGTTGTTTAACACAGTTTTGTCAACCCTGGCATCGAGAATCGCCCACAAGATTCTCGATGGGGTTGAGGTCTGGCTTTGTGTAGGCTTCCAGCGTTTTATTCCGACAAGATCGTAAGAAAGACTTGGTCTTCTTGGCAGTATGCTTCAGTTCGTTGCTTCTAAGAAATATGAATTTCTCTTTCAAGGCCCGTCCTGGATCACGAAATCTCAGATTTTCCCTAAGATGTTGATGTCGAATCTGCATCTCTCTCTGGGGCCGGAAGCTCATATCGACGCTAGCGCCACGCAGCGGTCGAGTTCTGAACTAAATTGTATCTCATGTGGAAGTTCTTATCCTCCTGAGCAACCTTGCCGAAGACAGCATCCTTCTATGTGTTCGCAATATCGAGTTATCGCATAATCAGTCCCTACCGGAAGTTCATATCGACGCTAGCGCCACGCAGCGGTCGAGTTCTGAACTAAATTGTATCTCATGTGGAAGTTCTTATCCTCCTGAACAACTTTGCTGAAGACTGCATCCTTCTATGTGCTCGCAATCTCGAGTTATCGCATAATTAGCTCCTACCGGAAGCTCATATCGACGCTAGCGCCACGCAGCGGTCGAGTTCTGAACTAAATTGTATCTCATGAGGAAGTCCTTATCCTCCTGAGCAACCTTGCCGAAGACAGCATCCTTCTATGTGTTCGCAATCTCGTGTTATCGCATAATTAGCCTCTACCGAAAGTCCATATCGACGCTAGCGCCACGCGGTGGTCGAGTTCTGAACTAAATTGTATCTCATGTGGAAGTGCTTATCCTCCAGAGCAACTTTGCTGAAGACTGCATCCTTCTATGTGCTCTCAATCTCGAGTTATCGCATAATTAGCCCCTACCGGAAGTTTATATCGACGCTAGCGCCACGCGGTGGTCAAGTTCTGAACTAAATTGTATCCCATGTGGAAGTTCTTGGTCCCCGAAGCAAGTTTGCTGAAGACAGTACATTCCTATATGGCCTGCATCTTATACAATTTGGTGATGACTGCAGATTTCTGGACTGAGTGTACTGAAATTCCACGTGGCCAACATGGTCCCCTTCGTAGCCGATTCCCGGTGGCCACTGGATCCGGAACCGGTATTCCAGGTAGTGATCAGAATCTTGAGGAGTATATCTTTCGAATGCGGCATAAATTTCATTATTCGGTTGATATTTCGCTGATTTATAGGGGTATACATTTCTGGGTCATAATGACCCCAGTATCTTATTAAGTTGTTTTTCTTAACATCCGCGGAAGGTTAAAGTTACTCCGACGTTCCTTGGGGGACCGACATTCTCCATATAAAATATCTTTGGCAGCCATTTTGTTTTACGTCAATTTATCAACAAAATAAAATGTGAACTATACAAAGCTAGGTGAGAAAGAGCTACTCTGAAAAAAATCATAAAAATCGGTTAAGTATTCTAGGAGATATCTAAAAATTACGATATGATGTTTTTTGAAGTTTTCAAGATCTTTATTTGCCCAGCGTGGTAGCAGCAACAAAGACTCAAAGACGGCTGCACCAAATTGCATTATTTTTTCACAACAGGCTCTCATCAATGTATTGTTCCGAAGAGTGAATAACCGAATACGATAAAAACATTTTAACCTGCGATATGTACGGGGGTTATGGTTACGCGTCGGTCCCCCAAGGAATTTCGGAATATCTCTGGATCCAGATGACCAATGATCAATGTTAACACAGATTCTAAAACTAGAAGAGTTTTTTTTTTTGCGAACTTGTGAAAAAAATGGTTCAAAGATACCGAGAAACAAAAAGTTTATTGCGATTTGATGCCGCACGCTATGTTTAAACCAGCGGATTATGCAAATCGAATGTACCTCGGATTTTTTTCCGCTAGAGTTCAGTATTTGGGTTATATTTTCATAATCGGAAGGTTTCAAAATATTCCATCGGTAAAATTTTTCCCATACATTTTGTATGCGCTGAAATGTGTAGGAAAACATAATTTTCATTGATTTTCATAGCCTTAATGTGAAAAAAATACCGTAAAATGGGGTGTTAAAGACTCGTGGGGTTTTAAGGGATTGAACTTCTTCATCAAGTTTGACAAGTCACAAAAACGTCGAAAGTCGATATATCAGTCATCTGAAATGCTTGATTTGTTCGGAGGATAGTGAACTGCATTATGTGATAAGGAATGTCTAATAAAATAATAAAATAAACGATTCAAAAAATTTTTGTTCAAATATTATAGGCTAAATACATTTAACTACAAAACTATGAAACAATATTAAGAAAAATGTGTGAGTAACTTAGAAGGTAAGTATATTTAATTGAGATCACAATGCAGGTAAAATTTTGAAATTTTTATCTAGATTTCGACTTTTAATATTTTTCATGGAAAAAATTTTAGAAAATACGTGGGGTGTTAAGGGATTATCTTTTCTACTTTTTCCAAGTTACTAAACTCATTCGATTTATACTGTAATATATTCCAATATACTATTGCCTAACTCCGTGAGGTAGCACTGCATTGTAAAAGTTAGGGTCCCTGTTTTGTTTGTTACTGAATTTCTCCAAAAATGTCTTATCTCAAAAATTGGTTAAACTGGTTGAAAAATCTTGTTAAGAACGTATCAAACTAAATATAGGATTTTTCTAGATATTATTTCCAAAACTTGTTCGAACATACTGGTAAAATGTTTGGGAAGTTAGAATGATTCTTTTATTTGGAGATGTAAAATGGTTTTGCAGCCGTTGTTTTTTTTTAGTTATTATTATTATTATCTTTATTAACGAGATTTGCAGCCCGAGGCTGGCTCATCTCGGAAAAATGTTTTTTTTTAGTGGTAATCCTATGAAGTGGTAAACAATAATAATATTTTGTCATTTCTTAGAGTCTATAAATGAAAAGTTGCGCGAAGAGTTAAACCAAATCAAATCGTCCAGCTATCAAGCAGATCAGCAAAGCAAATAGAGGATTTTTTCGAAGACGAAGGAAAACAATCATTCAAAGAAGCCTCTACTAAACTAAACTGCAAATATTTAGGTTATGATCCTGTTTCATACAAGTATAAAAATCATTTCAAGACAATTTTATAATGTTTTGTTTTTAAATAGGATTAAAAACTATGAAAAATTTAGCAGTTAAAATGAAACAGTTTGCGTTTGCAGGAGTTCAAAGTTCAATAATATTGATGTATTATCTGATTAAGGTTGAACATAACTTATGAAATTGAATGAAAGCACCATAGTTAATGCCCAAAAAGATTATGATTCGGTGTTTAAAAAAATATGGTTTTATTTACGAAAGTCAAATACCTTAACACACCATTTTGCATTTCCGTCAAAAATCACACATTTTCATTATTATCTCAGAAATCAGCCATGGTATCCTCATAATTGTATTTGGCTTTTGATATACAAGACGAGAGAATGGTAGGGTTGTAATTGGTTCAATTATTGACACACTAGAAGTTGCTTGAAATTCGAGTTGATTTTTTTTTTCATCCCTTAACACCCCATTTTACGGTAGCTAAAAAATGTAAAAAATCAAAATTTCACCGACGGAATATTTTAAAACCTTCCGATTATGAAAATATAACCAAAATACTGAGCTCTAGCCGAGAAAAATCCGAGGTACTAACGATTTGCATAATCTGCTGGTTTAGACATAGCGTGTTAACGGGTTATCCCAACCTAAAATCATTATAAAATGCACCTACTTCCAGTAAAATGTCTCCTTCTGATTTTGATTCTTAAACTGAAAAATTGAATCAAATGATTGGTGCAATGTTTAAGACCACCACAATGGCTGAAGCAGTGTCACGGTTCTCCCCTGACTGTTATTATCAGAAAAAATCTCCATCAAAACTGTGCTTGCCAGTCGTTTTCTATAGCATAGCTGTCTGGGAAAAAAATTATAAAAATCGTAGGACCCGTTTTGAAGTTACATCCTTTTGATTATACAAATGATTCCAAAAAAGGAATTCTGAGATATTTAAACGGCTTTTTATTGGCCGTGATTATCAGAAAAAATTAAAAAAAATGGTTTGAAATTGTTTTGTTATAGTTTTTTATAACTTCTGGGAGGAGTTTTAAGGCGAAGTAGGCCGTCATTGAAATTTGTACGCGTCGTTGATGATTGTTACTAATTCATCTCACGATTTTGAATCAGAGAAAATCAGTTGGTTTCGAACTGACACAGCTGAAAAAGTATCAGCATACTTTATGCATGTAAGCGCGTACAGTGATACTTTTTCAAGTCAATATAAACTATCAAGACTGAGTTTTATCACTTTGAAATGCAAGCTGAAAAGTCATCATTATTGCCAACACGAATGACGGGCTACTTAGCCTTAAATGAGAAGATCATCGAAATATTGAGTTACGCCCTGTTCGAAGTGAAACCATTAACATCACTCATATTCTATAGGTTAATTAGGCATTCTAATACCGTTAAGCATGTTCAAATACTTTCAATGACACATTGCAGTTATTAGCTGTCTAAGTCTTTCACATTTAGCTGATTCTTCATAGACTCAAGTGACATAATGCATTAGGGAGCCAATTTTGTATTGTTATTATTATTCATAAATTATTGTTATAGCCCTACTAGCTGCCCCGGTTGTATTGGCTAACTTTGTACTACTCTGGAATTTAAACTTCAATTGTTGAGTAATGCACTATGTGACAACTTTCCTATTGGGCTAAGGAAACTGTCTAAATAGAAATTCTGAACGCTAACAATGGCTATGTTCTAAATCTACGATTGAATAGCCGAAATAGCTAGAGTGATCAATAGGGCGATATTCAAAACTGAAAAGGCAATAGATGGCTCTTTTTCAATGGTAGTAAAAACGAAATCCTGAAGCAAAGAAAGCACCACGGAAGATGAACTAAACACAAAAAGTTATGTATTCACTTTACACTTGATTTCTAATCACTACTTTTTTGATCCTGTTTCCTAATTGCAAGTATTTTATGATTTTCATTATTTTCCATACGTTTTGTCAGTTTTCCGACTACTATTCTTCCTGTGCCTATTGAACCAATTCGTAATGACGAACTAAATCGTACGCACCATCAACATCATATCGTAATTTTTCAGGTTTCTCCAAGAATACTGAACCGATTTGTATGTCAGAGTAACCCCTTATTACCTGGAATTGTATAGTGCACATTTTATTTTTTGATAATTTGATCAAAAAACAAAATGGCTGTTAAAGACATTTTATATGGAGAATGTCGGTCCCCTAAGGAAGATCGGAATATCTTCAAAACCATGTCACCAATGATTAATATCGACGCGGATTCCTAAACTAGAAGAATTTTTTAAGATCTTGTGAAATAATGGTGCAAAAATATCGGAGAAACAAAAAAAGTTATCGTGATTTGAATATTTTTCAGCGGTAAAAATTGAAGCTGCCGGTAGAGGGGTTCATTTCATTTCATTCTATACCCTGCTACCCATAACCGAAAAACTCAAGTCCGAAAGCATTCTTTGACGTCTACTTGCGTTTTGATATACAACATGAATTGCATGTAAAATAATCTGAATCGTGAGTACATCGGTTTACCAAACTATCCACAATATTGTCTATAAACTAGTTTGGCTACCTAACGAAATTGGCTCCGTAATGCCTTATAGCACTTGAGCTTTCAAAAAATCAGCTTATTCTGAAAGACTTTTAATATGCCATTAAAAACATTTGAACATGCTCAACGGTATTAGAACGCCTAATTTGTAATTCAAAATTTATGTTTTTAATGGTTACACCTCCAAAATGGCGTAACTCCATATTTTGTTGATCTTCTCATTAAAAACTCCGCCTAAAATTTACAAATAACTAAATGAATTAACTTTGAATCAAATTTCAATAGTATATTACTTCTGATCACAGTCAATGAAAGCGCAATTCAATATCTCAGATTTCCTTCGAATTTGAGAACTTAACTTCAAAACAGGCCCTACGTTTGTTTTTTATTTTCCCCCGACATAGAAAACGACTGGCGAGCATAGATTTGATGCAGATAGCTTTTCTGATAATAACGGTTAGGGGAGCACCGTGGTCCATTTGGTGTTAAATTTACTAATTAAATTGTTATCGGATAACATGGATCCAAATAATTTTTAAAAATATTTTAATTACAGGGGATAGGCAAAATGATTGAGATAGGCAAAATTTTGCCCAAATTCAAATGCTTATAACTTAATGAAAAATGGATTGAAATTGGATGCATCTGGAAGCAGTCGACGGCAAATTTGGTCCAGTTTTAGAAACTTCCTTTGGCCATGCATATTGGCCACTGGACACCGGAGATGTTCCGGATTTTCTGAGGTCATGTCCAAATGTCATTTTTTCTGTCGCTTGTATTTTTGTGCGGGTTGTAAAGTTAGATAGATGTTTTGCAATTTTCCTAGAAACTAGAACTAATAGGAAGTTGAATGCCACCGGACGCATTAAGATTGGTTGGAAATCTCCAGAAATATGACCATTTCCGTAAAACTGGTTCCGGAAAGCATGGTCAGTCATGTTTGTATTTCCAATCATGTAAATATTATCCGGAGCTATATCCAAGCGGACACCAACCTTAAAAATGATGTTTCCTGCAGCGTATTCAGAACCATTAGATGCACAGACCACTCTATAGAACGTTCCAGGTGCCCTGGGGGAAGTGGTCAATTAGGAACATATCCGGAACCATATCAATATGGGCATCAAACTTCATTATTTTCAAAGGTTATGCTTTCCGAAGCATTTCCAGCATCACCGGCTGCCATGACCACTTTATAGTAGGTTCCAGGTGCCCCGGGGGATGTGGCCAATTCGGAACATGTCCGTTCATCTGTTTTAGAATCACATTCTACCATAAACAGTAAGATCCATGTTACATGGAAAATGGCGAGCATTTTCAGAACCACAAGATATAATAATCACTCTATAGTATATTCCAGGGGCTCCTAGAGATGTGGCCAACTCGAAACATGACCTCATCCCCCAGGGCCCATGGAACCTACTATACAGTGGTTCATATAAATAAGTTGCGCTGTAAATACTTCTATTAGCATCACCTTCAAAAATCTTGATGTTTTTACCCATATTGATGTGTTTTCGGACATGTTTTGAATTGGCCACATCCCCGGGGCACCTGGAATCTACTATAAAGTGGTCATGGCAGCCCGGTGGTGCTGGAAATGCTTCGGAAAGCATAACCTTTGAAAATCATGAAGTTTGATGCCCATATTGATATGGTTCCAGATATGTTCCTAATTGACCACTTCCCCAGGGCACCTGGAACCTTCTATAGAGTGGTCTGTGCATCTAATGGTTCTGAATACGCTGCAAGGAACATCATTTTTAAGGTTGATGCCCACTTGGATATAGCTCCGGATAATATTTACATGATTGGAAATACAAACATGACTGACCATGCTTTCCGGAACCAGTTTTACGGAAATGGTCATATTTCTGAAGATTTCCAACCAATCTTAATGCGTCTGGTGGCATTCCAACTTCCTATTAGTTCTAGTTTCTAGGAAAATTGCAAACATCTATCTAACTTTACACCCGCACAAAAATACAAGCGACAGAAAAAATGACATTTGGACATGACCCTCAGAAAATCCGGAACATCTCCGGTGTCCAGTGACCAATATGCCATGGCCAAGGAAGTTCCTGAAACGAACCAAATTTGCCGTCGACTGCTTCCAGATGCATCCAATTTCATTCATTTTTCATAAAGTTATAAGCATTTTGAATTTGGGCAACATTTTGCCTATCTCAATCATTTTGCCTATCCACGTATTATTTTTTTGAATGGT
>NW_018736231.1:0-36993 GCF_002204515.2 Aedes aegypti | reverse complement strand
TCCCGTGCATGGTGAGCTGCATTCATTGTAAGGATGCCTGAAGAAAAAAATTGGGAAATCAAGTTGAGTTTACTATATAGATTAATGACTTTATGAAACATTACCAAAACATAACCATTCCGTAGTGAAAAGGCGTGTACGGGGACCCTATTCGTTGGTGTAATTAGATGCTCTCATATTCTGCTAAAATGACTAAAACAAAAATTCACGAGGAAATTTCACATTTGTTCATGATATTCAAATGTGTCCCACTGTTATATAATAACGAAAAGATAGAGGGTTGAAAACAAAATATAGGGTTTTTCCATAGTAATTTATACATTAACTTCAAATGGCACGTGGACAGTCAATTTTTTTTACATCTTTTCAAACTGTAGGAGGATGCTGTTTACCATAATTGAGTTAAAATTCTTCATGAGTCTACTGGTATTCCTCCTTGAATTTTCCAAATTTTAACAGGGGATGTTTTAAGAATTTTGTAGATGTGAAGTTTTGTAGATACATATTGCTCCGGCAACCATTCAGAGATTCCTTCAATATTGTTTAAAGAATTGTTATATTACTTCTTCCAATACATTCTATAGTAGTCCCTCTAATATTCCTCAATTATTCTCAAATAATTTACTAGAGACAACTAGTTTCATCTTAGTTTTAAGTAAGAATACGACACTGTATGCGTTAACATATATGTGAAAAAAGAAATTTAAGATGATCATAAAACTTTAACTGGCTGTGTCGGTCAACGGAACTGACATCAATCCATCCTTCAGACTTTTGCGAATGGAAATCGAACAAAGCTTTGTTATATTGTCCACTGTGAAAAAAAAAAGAGGATGGAATTCAAAATCTTTAGCATATTTAAGCGTTCGAGATTGAATTCAGTCAACGATTCAAGTTCTCAGATACCTCTTGAGCAGGGGTTATCGGACATTTTGGCTCGCGGAGTACCTTTTAGAATTATTTTGTTGCGCGAAGCATCTGCTCATTATCGTGATTCCGTAAGCAATCGGAATTTAGACACGCGTAATTCGATCCAACAATCAAAATAAAAATCGGAAAGTTAATATTCTGTTTGTAATGTCTTTTCAAAGTTAAATTTAATTTGCAAGCAGTTTAATCTAATCTGAAACGGTAAGTTTTCTTTGTTCAGGCCATTCAAGGTTCAAATTGAAACATACCGAATTGAATTTTATTAGGATTTCCACCAAATATTTCGAAATATTATGGTGCAAACGTATAACTCTTGTCTTAGAAAAATGCTAGCTTTTATTTTTGTTTCGGTAAACTGAGCGAGAATTTTGTGGCGACATACCCTTTATTTTGCATTAAATTCTGTTGAGAATTTGAATGGAACGCTTTTACAAGCGAAATGAAAAAGAGTAGGAAAATACTTTAGATATAAGCAGCAGAAGAAACCCAAATAATTAAAGGTATCAGCGCGTTTCATTTGAAGAAAAGCCTACACAGATACATTGATCAATTATTTGTCTCAACAACTATCCTCAAATACGAGTTAGTTAATCCATATTTTTAAAATTCAGTGGGTTTTAATTATTTATTTTATATATTTGGCTGTTTTATCATCAACATCTTAAGGTAGAGATAAAATCAAATTTCAAGCAAATCCAAAGCTTAAAGTTCATATACTTAAAAGTATCAGTATAAAGTTATAGAAGAGTCGCGGAGCACATGGTAAGGCTTCAAGGAACACCAAGTGCTCCTGGAGCACGACTTGAAAACTACTGCTCTAGAGTATCCTGTAATAGAAAGTGAAGTGAGAAGCGAATGCTACCCAAGATTTCATGAGAAGAAAAATCCTAAAAAAATCAGAATAATTGGTTCCTACAATGAAAATAAAAAACTCATTTATTATCAGTGGTTTCAAACTAAAAGATTTATTGATTATCAATCTTTTTCTCAATGATTCTCGATGTTTTAACATTCAGTATATTTGCATTAACTTTTAAACATTTCATTTGTCAAAACTTTCTTTCTTCATTTTCTTTTCCTTTTTTGATAATCTTTTATGTTTTTTGAAAGCTTTTAGCTCATATGCGTTAATCGGATATACTGCGGTTTCAGTTATATTTGATAGAACAAGCAAAAGAACAAGTAAGTTTCTGATCATTTTTGTTAGATTTTCCTGTTAATAAAAAAAATCTTTGTTGATTAGCTAGATAATTGAAGATGAAGATTTCTTTGTACAACTCAAAACCTATAAATGTCTCTTGAACCCTCACGTTATTCAATTGATGTTAGAAGAAGGTAAAACTGAGCCTGTGAGTCGTGTCCGAAGAATAGAACTATATTCTGAAATATCAATCACTTATATAAGGCATGGTCTTGGACATTCTTAAAAAAAAAAAAAAACTTTGTTGAAGCTCGTCCTGATTTTTTTGACTACTTTCTGCCGTTCTTAAAGATGGCTATCGTTTATGAAATTAATTAAATATATTAGCAGTTTTTCTAGGAGGAATTTCTAAGGTAGTATGCTTGAAAATATCTTTTAGGAATGTCTGTAAGATTTTGCTATGAAACCTATTAAAGAAGACTCTAAAAACTACCTTGAGAACATGGTTACACTGATCCCACGCAGACCTGCTTGTGCACTCGCAGAAAAACAGTGGGCAAACTTTTTTGGCTGATATATTCCACAGAACGACGTTTAATTTGTGCTCCTAAGACAAGAGGCAATATGATCTTTCTAAGAAGTTCTATTTAATCCATGAAGAGTGCTACACCGATTATGTAAAAGAATGAGTCTTAAATTCTTAGTTTAAACATTATTTCCATTTATAGCTTTTATGATAAATTAGATTAATTTTGGACGTCTGTTTTGGATCCTTAAGTTCACTTCGTCCAATATGCACTATCCAATCCTGAATAAATGACTTTTCAAATGAATCGGGATAACTGCTGAACTAATTCTATGGAGCCAGTAAAACCCCTGAAGATATGCTGGTTGTACTCGAACAGTAATCTCTGTAATAATTCTAGGGTGAAATTATCCAAAGATCTTATGGAAATAAGTGTCGATAAAATCAATGAAAATTCATTCTCTCCCCCATTGACCTGCATTTTAATTATAACAAAATTGATGTTTAAAATTAGAACATTATTGTTAATCCTAAGTAATCATTTAGCTCGTTCCTAGTGTATGTACAATTGATCTGGCGATACTAGAGGAGCAACCACGGGCGGTTCATCAAACTCAGTTCAAGCTCAATCAATTCAATGTGTAATGTTAATAAAATGTGTTTGTTTTGTTTGCTTCCTCTCCAATTCATCCACTGGAGCGAATATGGAGAACGTGGTGCTCAGTTTCTACGTTTATTGAGCAAGATTCTTAGAAAATTGAAGTAATCCTAAGATAATGTGAAACATTTTTAGCGTGCTGTAGGCGTTCAGCACTGAGAGAGCGAGCATATTTTCACTCTCCTCCGAATCTCTTTCGCCACGCGTATCAGCTTTGCTCTCGCTGTTCGCCGCGTATTATTGCATGCCCGCAGCTTCGTCATGTGACCACGCAAAGCACTCACCGACGGACCGACCGACCGATGCAACGGGAAGACAGCTGTTAGCAGGGTCTTCTCCGCGATTCCGCGATTTGGATGCATTTCTGACCCCCCCCCCCCCCCCCCCCCCCCCCCCCCCGGTAGGTGCATTTTTTCTCTCAGACTCCCAATCGCGTGTAAATGGTAGTTCACAGTAGATTTGTTTTTATTGCTTCTTTTATATTTATGATCATCGCTCCCCCGCTTGTGGCGCTGCTGGCATGTGCTCATGTATGGGAGAAACTGTTTTCCATGTTGCTATTTTTACTCTGTTTTCCATTTTCTCGATGTTTTAGGTTCGCTGTGGTTTCACGCTGAGAGACAATTTGATCTATTTTTATTACTGATCCAAATAAAATTTACCACTTTGGAAAGTTGCGTAGTAAAGTAGTAATTTGAATTCTTTTTTTTATGAATTACTTATTTGTGTTTTGAAATTATAAATACAATTTTTATGAATTCATTTAAAAATCCATTCATTTCCTACATCGTTCCAGTACTTCTATAATCCTACAATTGACCCAGGTTTCCTTCCAAGTATCATCTTTAATCATCATTCAGATTCAACAACAAAACACCGTGACTAATTCCGTCCGATAAATTACATTAACCTGGCGGCAAATACACAATACAAATGGTTGACGTAATTTTTCACACGAGCTAGGTTCTAGCAGCTCTCGCCTCAGACAGAGAACAACTCGTCTCTGAACCCCGGAACATATAAACAAAACTTTTGCCACGCTTCAGTGTTTGCTACAAACACAGGAGATATCTAAATCAGGATTGCCATTGCATCAAGTTTACCGTCTTGAAAGATAACATTTTTTGTTGGCAACCCTGGTTTCAACAAAGCATTTAAAAGGATTTCTATTTTTGTCGTTGTTGGTCTCGCTGATTACTAAAATGTTCTCATTTTTGTTTAAACTCGAAGCTCAACCAAGCCCTACCTAGCATGAAATCACACCGAACGACGAAAAACTGGGAATCAGTGCTCAGGTGAGTGTTTCGAGAGTCTTCTTTGTTCCTGGTCAGCCATGGTTTTTGTAATTTGTCCAACCGAAGCCTTCACTATCAAAAGTAGCTGAAAGGAACGTGACTATCGTGGGATTTTTCTGATAATTTGTTGAGCATAACCACAATGTCACGTTTTACAAAGCTGACTATCAGTAGGCGCCGTCCCATGGCCTGACTGATCGAATGGTAACTAAGCGGTCTGTCAGTTACCTGTAAAGCGCCAAGGTGTTTATTTTCCGAACTGAATCAGTTTACAACTCGAAAACGATTCCTAGAAACAGTCCGGTCAAAAATTGACGATTCGTCACGTTTCCGGCCCTAAACATAATAACAATGGCTCAACTGAAACCATTTAATATTGCTGTCAATTGGAATTGTTTTTCATAATCAATCCATCGCAAGGAAAGCAAAACAGCCACCGTCCAATGCCGTGTGCAATTGTGCGACATTTTTGGCAACCAGCGACGAACCTTCCCTTTGGTAAACCGAAAGCAGCCGTCGGTTTACGTGGTTGCCTAAAATTTTTCCAAATTTGACATGTTCGAGATTCGTCTTCGTCACCATAACGACGGCACGCATCATGGAACACAAATATAGGTACCTTTATGCCTACGATACGACGGAAAGGTTTTAGAATGGTGCGGTGCGGCCTGTTGACTTTGCTGATTCGCGCAAATCAATCGCGACTGATCACTTGCTTTGAGACGGTCGCGCGGTTGCGTCACATCACGAACGTAGACGGCTTTGATAAAACACATAGGGTAGAAGCACCGGCATGATTATGACTCGATATTTCCATGAGTCGATGAGTATCGGGTTTAAGCTCAGTTCCAATATTTTTCATGCATAATATCGATTGAAACGCGATTGTCTCTCAGGCTGATCAAAACCGCTGCTTCTACCCTACACAAATATGGCTGACTTTGCACTGGTGACAAGTTTTGCATGCGCTCTGGCTTTGTGTCGGAGCGTTTCGCGTTGCCTTGATCGATTGCAACGCATTTGGTCGTTCGTTTACTACCTTGTAAAATAATCAAAGTAGGCTGCGGCTACAGCCGGTGGTCACGTTTGGGAGTGTGCGTGACTTGTGCAAAATTTGATCAGATGCACGTTTTTGTTTTTAATTTTTATATTAAAAATGGGTGATGGAAAAGGTTTGGTGTTTGTTTTCGGTATGATTGTATTTAAAGCTTAGCAATGTAGTTCACTTAATTGTCATCAAAATCGAGTCAAGCTTTCTTTTTTGGAAATGCAATGGCTTACATGCACCCGACGTGTATATAAAACTTACGGTTACTACTTCAATTTGTAGACTTTTGGTGCCTTTTTTATGGTGACATACCTGTGAATGAAACAATAGAGGAGAATTAATAATGTTGAATAAATGATATTTGTAGGGAATCGAAGATGCTGTTTCATTAAAATAAGCTATTACTCTATGCAAACCATGTAATTTTTGAGAAAATTTTGTTTTTGTAACAGATTTTAATACAGTCATCTCTCCCTTACTCGATGGTAAAGGGACCATCGTGTTATGGAGGTATCGAGTTACAGAACACAAAAGCAGTGCAACTGCGTTCCAAGGGACCATCGAGTTAGCCATGAAAACCAAATTTTACTATGGTTCTCTAACTCGATATCGAGATACGGAATATCGAGTAAGGGAGAGTTAACTGTACTTTTGATCAGTGGTGTAGCTAGGGTTTTCGGGGCCTGGTGCGGAAGTCATGTTCAGGGGCTCTTTGAAATGAAGATATGTGCTGCTAAACTAACATACAATTAGCATGTGACTAATCAAGTAATCAAAATCATAAAATCCTTTCCATCAACATCAGTGTCTGCATATTTAAACGTACAGTCAACAACGCCGACCCTTAGTAGGATCCGTCATTGTTGATTTCTTCTTTGTGTGAATGTTTTTTTTTTTGATTTGATAGAGCGTGCAGTCAGTTTTTCAATTATTTTTTCTACACTGACTCTCATCCACCTACTGACATTCAGTGGCAGCAAATTCAATTTCACCTGTGAAGAGATCATTTTCATCAAAATACCCCCACAAAAACATCCGCAAATTGCAAAAGTTGTACTTTGTTCTTCAAAGACAATCATGATTCACCAAATGAAAGCATCAAACTATCGTTTTCTTACACCAATTATATAAAATACATTCGTATTTTTTTATATTCAGTTCTCAACTCAGTGCTTTTACAGTGAACGAAATCTCCCACCTATATAGAATGATTTTTGCCTCATCCGAGCCCCATATACTTTTTCAGACAGAATCAGGATGACTTTCATTTATTCTCATACCTGTGATAGTAGATTAAGGTTAGAATAATAAATTTTGTGATTGTCTAATAACTTACTGTGATGATTTCTGTGATATTAACTATAACTTCATTTAATTCATTGTGCATGTAAATACTACTGGTAGCTGTAAATAGTTTAAGGATTTTAGCAACTAACTCAATTGATAGCTGCAAATAAACCTCGCGAAACATTACTAAAGGACCTATCTAACATTGAGAGGCTCTCTTTGTTTACTTTCTCTTTCATTAATAACTGTGTCACATTAACCTCTTCTGTTGCGTTTTTCGTATGAAACGCTAGTCAAGGAAATTGACTTTCGATCTATAGGTGAAAAGCTTCCCAAAATTTTTAGTATTCCACTGTTATAATCGAAAGAGAATGAGAGAGGAGAGAATCTCTCATTTGTACATAGGTCCTTTAGAAATGTTTCGCGAGAAATCACACCTGCATGACTATTCACTACACTGCTTAGTACTGTGGTTCACAAATCTCTTTTCTCCTATCATTTTGCTTTACCCATCACACACAAACATCTTTTAGCTTTAGCAGTGTTGGCAGCAACAATATGTTTCAAATTGAATGATCATCATTTATCAACGTCAACAACTTTCTTTGCATGCTAGTTATGAATTGAGAAGACTTCAAATTGAAAATAAATAATCTCTAAACGTTGATTTCCTGAATAACCGTGCACTTTTATTGTCAAGAAAACACATGTATAGAAAATAATCATTCTCATCTGCCGGAAATGGTGTCTGCCTAAAGGCGTTCATAGTGAATGCTAGTGATTATAAAACCCATCGATGTACGCGATTTGTGGTTAATATCCGTCGAATCCAGCCTTGTATAGTATGGCGCATGCTACAAAGTAAGGATATATTTTTATTTTAATATCATAAAGAGTAACATTCGATGTCATTAGCTTTCCATGTGATATTTTGTACAAGAATTGAATGATTTTCTATTCGGTATATGGAAGAAATTAAAATCCTCCATAAGTTGGATGGTATTCATTTTTGTTTTCACAATTCAAATATAAGGAATATGGAGATTTGAAGCCATGTGAATTACAAATCATTCAATTAAGGACGGGAGATTTCGTTCAGCGTCAAATTGAATATTGAAATGACAACAACAGGGCACTATAGAGGATCCCCGTACAACCAGGCGGTCCATTTTTTTTAGTTTCATTGCGTTTTTTTTTTTGTTTCCAGCAAGATATGATCTAAATTTGTAAAATATCAGAATCACGAGAAAAATCTTTTAAGTTATCGTAAACTTCTTCTACTGATCCAAATATGTTTGAAAGCATTTTCAACATTCTCCATTTGATTTAATTTTATATCAAAAAGAGAAATCACATCGTGATTGTCCATATCTTCACTTATCACTGTTTTTGCTGGTGCTTACATTGTTTCTAGTTTTTCAACAATAGTATCATTTTTAGAAGCACTGACAGTTTAATACTCTACTCATATACAAAATTCAATTGCCAGTATACTAACTATACCAAGGTACTAACTGATGTCAAAGAAATCGAAAAAGCATATTTTTGTTTGTGTTCGACAAAGATCGATTGATGTTTACTATAGAGACCTGATGGAGAAATATTTTTCCGAAACTCATGGTGGCGGTGGTGGTGTTATGAATAAAAAAGTAAAACAAATCACGAATTCACTACCTTTGGTTTGAAAATAACAGATTGAAAATCGCTTCAATTTATATTTCCTAAAATCATGTTTTCTGGCCATCCTATTTTGAAGATGGCTGCCCTAAGGGGAAAAAATTCGACATAAATCACTATATTTGTAGGTCAACTAAAAATAAAGAGATTTTGACCATCTGTTAACTTTGTTAATGTGGAAGAAATCTCATTCTAAGCATGCACGGTAAAAAAATTCAAATGACAAAAAAATTAATAATGAAATAACTTCCAGAGTTGTAATTTGTTGCAAGATTTTTCTGCGGCACATGTTTGTTGAAGTTTTAAGCTTGATTTCTATCTAAACAGAAGTGTGGGGAAATACGAGAAAAAAAAGTTCTTGGCCATCAAAATTCAAATTTGACATTATTTTCAAAAATTTCCTGTTTATTTTTCCTGTTAGTGATATGACATTATTTTAATAGTCCAGCAGAAAGCTTATGCAAAAACCTTCATGAGAACGTTTGGATGAAGAGCATTAATCAAAAATGTAATTGTTTGATGAATTTGAAAAACAAGGATTTGTTTTAGCCAAAAACTGTAAATATAGCATATATTGCTGACTTTAATAGTGTATATCTCAGAAACAAAAGCAAGTAGGCTCTTCAAATTTTGGATTTTTCTCAATAAATATGTTAGTTTTAACACAAAAATAACCAAAATTGATTTAGGACATAAAACTTTTTAGATTTATGACCGCCTAATCCCCCATAATGCAGTGGGTGAAACTGAATGAGTGCGTGTGTTGCACCCACTCTCTTTCTCGTCGCTCTCATAGTCAAATTGGCTTCGTGCTAGCATTCGGTTGAATTCTTAGGACACTGATCAACATTACCATTTCTAATTGAAAATAATGGAACTTTAGTTGATCGTTGAAGTCGTTTTTAATTTTTTATTCAGAAATCAAGATGTCATTTAGTGAAGAAAAATATGCCAATACGACCTGGTAGTGGCTGAGTGCCTTGAATATGAACTTTACAGACCTCATGCCTGGAAAACTTGACCAAAAAGAGGCAGAACAAGGACCATCACTGAGGAAACTGTACTAGCGAAAATCACTAAAATGCCTTATGAATTTTAGCCACAAGAAACCAATTTATATTTCAGACTGATACTTTACGAAACTGACGAAAATAATTATGCATTTCATAGATCAGCAGAAAATGAAAACTGAAAAATGCTCTTATGAACTTCGTAGTGATCGGTTAAGGAATTCAATATTTTCAACCATAATCTAGTCTCGGGCTATACGGGTGGCAGAGATTCCGATTTCAAATTCTCAAATATCCTTCGCATACACTGGTATGATCAATACATAGATTGTTTAGAGGGATCTTGTACAAATTATACCAGTAAGGTTTTTGGGATTCTCCAGCTTGAAAACAAGGCCTAAAATATTTAATACTGAAGTAACAGCTGATTGTTAATTACTCGTGACGTTATGCTAAATATTACTATATGTTTTTAATGATTTTCTGAGAATGCAATTTAAGTATTATCAAACTTTGAGTTATTGATTCCATGATTTCGCCAAGAACCAAGTAATTCCTTCACAAACTTCCCAAGAAATTCCTCCCAGATTTTCGTTCAAGATATCTTGAGAAATTTATCTAGAATTTTATTTCAAAGATACCGTCAAAAATTATTTCTTTAAGGATTAGTTTTTCAAGGAAGTGAACTTTCTTGAAATGCATCCAGCGATTCTTCCAAAGAATTCAGTTATAACTCAAGAGATTCCTTGGGGGTTTGTTTCGGATTTTCTATTATTTTTGTTTAGACTTGTTCAGATAGCTTAAAACACCTTGAGAGATTTCTTAGAGAAAAATGAACGTTTTTAAGGAGATGGTAAGGATTTATTTTCAGAAATAATTGGTGAAAATTCCTGAAATAAAAACAATAAAGGATGCATTCATACAAAAGAGATGCGTTCCGGATTTCTTCTGGATTCTTGAGATAGTCTTGGATGAATCTCCAGGAAAAAATATAAAATAAATATTGGAAAATATAATTTCTTGCAGGATTTTTTCTACGAAATCCCTAGAAAATCTCAAAGAATTTATGAAAATAGTTGCTGTAGCAGTTTGTGGTCATTAACCCTAAATTAGCTGTTAAATTAAGGTTACAAAATATTATATCGGTGAAATTTTTCTAATACATTTTATATGGGCTGAAATGTAAAGGAAAACGTGATTTTCATTGATCCTGTATATGAAAAAATAGCTAAAAAGTGGAAAAAAATCAAAATCTCACCGATGGAATGTTTTAAGACATACCGATCATGAAAATATAACCCAATTGCTGAACTCTAGCAAAAAAAATCCGAGGCACATTCGATTTGCATAATCTGCTGGTTCAGACATAGCGTGATTGGTAATCTGAATCTTGAGATATTCCGAAATTCCTTGGGGGACCGACGCGTAGCTATAACCCATGTTAATATCTCAGGCTACAGCTTTTTTTATCGTATGCGGATATTCACTTTTCGGAACAAAACATGAATGAGAGTATGTTGTGAAAAAATGAAGCAATTTGTTGCAGCCGTCTTTGAGTAATGAGCATTTATATGTCTGGTACCACGCTGGCCAAATAAATATCTTAAAAACTTCAAAAACACTTCTCATCGTAATTTTTAGGTATATCCTAGAATACTTAACCGATTTGTATGATTTTTTTCAGAGCAGCTCCTTATAACCTAGCTCTGTATAGCCCACATTTTATTTTTTTTTTGATAAATTGACGTAAAACAAAATGGCCGCCATTTTATATGGAGAATGTTGGTCCCCAAGGAACATCGAAATATCTTTAAAACTAGATTACCAATAACAGATATCGACACGGATTATTAAACTGAAAAACTTTTTTGAGAACTTGTGAAAAAATGGTGCAAAAATATCGAGAAACAAAAAAGTTATCAAGGTTTGAATATTTTCATTGCCGTAAAAAATGAAGCTGTCGGTAGAGGGGTTAGTCATGTTATCTTCAAAAGAAATCAAAATTTATGAGGAAGCCCCGCTTGAGTTTATCGTAAAATTCCTGGAGTACTTCCTAAAAAAATAAAATAATTCCGGTAAGAATTTATGGAGCAATTCCTGAGATAATCTTTGAAGTATTTCTTCTAAAGTTCTAGAAATTCCACAGTATATTATTGACAAAATTGAAATGAAAGCTTTTCGAAGTATTCTTTATTACTCGAGAATTTCTCCAGATCTTACTCTGAGATAGTAATAAAAGAATAATTCAGTAGAAAAATTTCGTAGAGAAGCTTACAAGGAAAGAAAGAAGGAATTTTCGAATCAAATTCCTAGGAGCATCTTAAAAATAATTTCTGGAGGGATTCCTGGAGGAGTCTGTGTACGTATTTCTGAACGAAGCTCAAGACGAATCACTACACACCGTAGATTCACACGTCACGTAATGTTAGTTTCAATAATGTAAAGTCATTTTTAATGTGAATCCTAGAAACACTGCTATTATATTCAACATTGCTAACAAAAGCCCTAAAAATTGTGCGCAAAACGTCTTCTCTCAAAGAATGTAGCAAGCGAAACTGCTCGGTTTACATGGCTTTACGCTGAATATTCAATCAAAAATAATGCACATGGAATGACCGAGCCGTCAATCCATTCACGTGCATTATTTTTGACAGATGTTTCAGCGTACAATCGTGTTAACCGAACATTCTCTTTTGCAATCTCGAAGATCAGATGCAAGAAAGCATGCAATATTGTCGAAAATTGGATGCAAGATCGTGATATGTTTCAGTTTCACTCAAGATTGTAAGCATTCCCGAATGCAATGAGGCAGTTTACATTATTTATCGTTGAATATTTAGCCATTAAAGTTTACGTGCCATGGTTATTTAAGATTTTTTTGTTGTGTAGAAGAATTCATGAAGCTTTTCCTTGAGGAATGTGTAAACTTTTGGAATAGTCGCGTAGTAATCACTGGAATACACACATCCATAATAAAAAGCATGGGAATTATGATTTCGGAGCCCGGTGCGGACCACCAAGCTACGCTACTGCTTTTGATACTACATTTGGGAAGAGATATTGAAAGTTTATGGGAAAACTAGTGGAAGAACCATTACAAAATATCGGGATTAAAACAGGTTTTTCAAGCTTAAGAATTTTTTTTCTATCTTTATTAACGAGATTTTTAGCCCTGGGCTAGTTCATCTCGGGACCAACGGCTTTACTTCCCTTCCGAAGGAAGTCGTCACTGAAAATTTTTAGTGACTATCTCGGGGATGGGATTCGATCCCAGCTCCTCGGCGTGAGAGGCGTGTGTTCTAACCACTACACCAGGTCCGTCCCTTAAGCTTAAAAATATGTTTAGCAAAACATCTGATACAAACTTCTTCGCGGTTGAAAAAGAATTCTAACAGTTATTTTATTATGCTACTGCAGCTTTTGAAAATTCATGGATAAGCTAGGTACCAGGTTTTAGGAAGAAGACTTAATAAGCTTAAGTGAAAAGCTATTTCACGTTGCTGAAAAAAACTCTTTCAAGCTTAATTAAAGTTCAAGCCTAATCTAAGCTTCTTTAAAATTTTCGGGCGAAATTAATGCATGCTTTCCGAACGGAGAGTGAAGGGGGGTGGTTACCCAATTGTTGAAGTAAAAAATAAAATTTAAACTTCTGTTCTTTTGAGCTTATACAAAATGTTTACCCAAGTTTATTTGTTAAACACAAAAAAATCTTATTATTAGGTATGCTTTAAAACGTTTTCAAGTTTCTGACACAATTCTTGAAATTGTTCAATTTTTGGAAGCACAATCTAAAAAAATATGACGGATAAAACTATGGAACGTTTTCGAAACAATCCAGGAAGAATTCCTTATAAATTTTATAATACGAGATTATTTTCAAAATATTATATTCACAATATTATTTCTGTTTTAATTCATAATAGAATATGGAACGGCATTGAAACAGTAACACCTAAAGAAATATTCTGTGGAGACTACTGGTACAATCTTTAAAATATTACTGGTTCAAAGTATTTTTGAAGAACCATGTAGGATTACCTGACATAATCTTTGGAAGAATTCTCAAAGAAATGCTTGTAGTAATGCCTGATGAATTCTTGGCAAATATCCTTAAAAAAATCTATGCAGTCATTCTTGTGCAAACCTCTGAAGAAATTTTTGAAAGAAACTTTAGAAACATTCCCGGATGAGTTCTTGGAAAATTTGAGGGGTTAGTAGCAAACGAATGAAGTGACAAAACCTAGAAGAAAATAGATTTTGAAGTTTTTTCATAAATTTTTCATTTCAAATAAATTGTATGGGAGTCAGAGAAACAAGCCAATCTTCTACAAGTTATGTTGTTTTTCATGTTAAACGGAAAAATCACCTGAAAATACCATTGGAAAGCTTGAAAACTGTAGATACGGTAGAGATAGTAAATAAAACTCAAAACCGATCAAATCGTCACTTACACCCCTTTGTGTTTGGGCCCCTCAATTGTTGAAAGAATTATTTAGAAAACATTCTGGTTCCACCAGAATTATCTAAATTACAATCCAATTTAAAATCTAAATTTCAATTCAAACCGCAATCCTAATTTGTATCGCAATAGCAATCCAATACAATTCAATACAAATTTCAATCCAAATTGCGTTCCAAAGCCAATACCAAAACGGGCGCACGACGTTAGACATAAATACGTTAGGCATGCAAACGTTAGGCATAAGTTCGATAGGCATAATATACGTTAGGCATAACAGACGATTGGCATAATACACGATAGGCATAATTTTTGAAATTGACTCGAAATTATACTAGCGATAGATCGTGTGAAAAAAGTAGGCTTCTTATCTTGTTTTTTTTTTCTGCGAAACACTGAATCTTAATAAGAAAATATAATAAGCAAGATTGGTGATGCTCTACATTACTAAATTACCATTATAACGTTTCACGAAACTATGACTTTGTGAGAGATGTGGATCAATGATGAAAGATCTAATAAATATGAATATCATAGAAGATGCAGGCAATCTTGCCGGTCCTTTTTCAAGTGTGGTAATACACATATAATTAATAATATTTTCTTCAGAGGTTTTCTTTTCTTTAAATAAAAGGATGATTTTTAATGTTAGGCGGTCGATATACACTCAGGCAAATGGACTATCGAAACACATTTTTTGGAAACAAAAAAAGGTTTTCGCTGCAACCTGGAATCGAATCAAGGACCTTGCAATCGATAGGCCCGTACGTACACCACGCGCCTATCGACGCCTCGATGTAAGACGATGCTAAAACGATACATAAAGCATTCGTATTGCAATAATCGTTCCACCTTTCATAAGGCAAAATGTATAAATTTCGATAGTCTAGTTCATAGCGTGTATGATTGACGATAAAATTGTTTATATTTCAATAGGATACTCCGTTTTCTTCATTCAACATGCTATGTTCCTATAATTATTGGCATTCTAGCTTAATAAATGTCATCAATAATTTTGCCTTCTTTATCAAAGGCCGTTATTTCTAGTTTTTTGTTGACATATAATCAATAAATAATCGCAGTAACTAACTCTGGAATTGCTCTCAGAACACTGAACTGATAACCAGGCTTGGTTCTATTAAAAATGAAGCATGCCAAATGCTGGATGTTTAATGTATTTACATCTAACGTACATTATGCCTAACGTCCTTATGCCATACGTATATACATACGCCTAATAGGGTATACTCTACAAACACCTATACAATTCAAGTCCAGCATATGTATTTATGCTGTTAAATAATGAATTTCAGTAGGTATCACCTATATGGACCATATTTGCAAACCTTCCCGTCGGAAACCCGACGACACCGTCTTCGATAATCTCGCTTATATAATGATCTCCAGCAAAAAAAAACAATAAACAGTCAACGAATAAAGCTGGTTTCGTTTCGTTCATCCCATTGACACTGACAAAGGTTGACAGGTTTCCACCTTCTTCTTCCTTTTCCTAGTTTAAAGCTCTAAAACTACGTTTTGGAAGCCCATCCATAAAGTATACTATCAGTTTGCAGGTTAGTTACGCGATGCGATATAGTTCACCATACCGAACAAACGAACGAACGAAGAGGTTGACACAGTGACAGGATGCATGTCATGAATTTTTAAGTAGATTTTCGAGGCATAAATTATGGAGCCGCGGTTGCTGCGGCGTATTATTCAACAAAGTCTACCTTCAGGAAATCGTTCCATAATTTGGACCGTTGGCCGAGAGTGACACACATTATCTAACAGAAGTTGAAAGAAATGCGCAAATTTGCTGATTGATTCGGATTGTTGACTGGCTTATGCAGTGTCGCCGTGGGAAATCAGCTGTGAACGCCGAAATAAAGATTTATTACGTTGGAATAGGATTCCGAGTGTCATAATTCGGAAAACGAAGAGTTAATTGTTTGGATGAGATGCTTACCCAGGCAACTGGAATGTACGTTTAGCCTTTTGCGTAATACAATGCTCATATGTGCAAAGATTCCGTATAAGATGTCGTTCTGACAGAATCCTGTTCAGGATTCTGACAGACTCTGGTTTAGGATTTGAACGGAATCCTGTTCAGGATTTCAACAGAATCCTGTTCAGGATTCCGACAAAACCTTCTTCAGAATTCTAAGAGAATTCTCTTCAGGATGGCGACAGAATCCTCTTCAAGATTCCGACAGGATCCTTTTAAGGTTCCGCCGACAGAATTCTCTTCAGGATTACGACAGAATTTTCTTTTTCCCAAAAGAATCCTGTTCAGAATTCTGACAGAATCATGTTCACGATTCCGACAGAACCTGCTCAGGATTCCGGCAGAGTCCTGTTAAGGATTCTGACAGAGTCCTGTTCAGGATTCCAACAGAATTCTGTTCAGGATTCCGACAAATCCAAAATAATCTTGTTTATGATTCCGACAGAATATTGCTCAGGATTCGCTTTTTACACTATCGTTATATGTCAGTCTAACCCATATGAAAATCTTTAGATTATTATTCACTCATTCCGAACAAACAAGCACGACAAACCCAGCTCGCATGTGTCACATCACATTAGGCAATACCCCCATGATGGAAGCACTCAGCCTCGGAACGCCACAATGAATCGCATCTTCACATCGAGTAGTTAGTTGAAGAAATTTGCCCGTGAGCATCTAATTTGCAATTTCACGGTCCTGTGAATATTTCTGTCGTTAGTCGACGTCGTCGTCATAATCTCACCACAACAGATCGTGATGGCATCTATGTGTACCTTATAATTCCCCTTCGAAGGAGAAGGTAGGGCTCCAACACAGCATCATCTTTGTCGGAGTTGTCGTCGTTTTTAGCCTTCCCCATTGCTCATTACATAAGTCATAATTGCGTCTCGGAGATTTCACTCGCAAAATTGTCTCGTTCGGATTTATGACTTCATCAAATCGAACCCAGAATGCTTAATTTATCTCGGTGGCGCAAGACAGCAGCAGCAGCAGCAGCAGCAACGGTAGTAGTAGTTCCATCTCGTCGCTCGGAAATTTTAGTTCAAGCGGCTGTGGCAATGGTAATCTGGAACGAGATCGGATTACACACCGATCATTAAACCGATCCGATTGGGTATCGCACACCTAAAGTACTGTTTTCGCCCCTTTAACTCAGCATAGCCAAAACCATTAATTTTCATTTCAACTAAACCCAGAGATCTTTTGGTTGTAACAATATGAAATTGGCTGGCAGCAGCCTTCACAAGACATGGAGTACTACAAAAGGAAAAGTGCACTCGGTTACGGCTGGATTGC
Source organism: Aedes aegypti (assembly GCF_002204515.2). Lineage (NCBI taxonomy): Eukaryota > Metazoa > Arthropoda > Insecta > Diptera > Culicidae > Aedes > Aedes aegypti. Next base: position 19,655 of record NW_018736231.1, on the reverse strand, counting down.
ATTCGATTTTGGTTTTCAGTTGTGATTATGCTGCCGTTGTTGCCTGCAGTCCCGTATGGGTATGCGATATGCATTTTTTATGACGATTCAAAACGAGAAATTAGTATTTCTTGCATTTCTTTAATTCCAAATTGAATGGCTATAGAATTAAGAAGATATCAAGTTACAGAACACAAAACCAGGGCAACTGCGATCCAAGGGAAATCGAGTTATGCATGATAACCAACTTTTACTATCGTTCTCTAATTCGATATCGAAATACGAAATATCAAGTCAGAGAGAGAGAGCTGATTGTATGAAAATGTTTTGGAAGCTAGATGTTAGGCAAATATCTTTCGCGTTGTCGATCGGCCCTTTCGAAGACTAGCCTGGTATTCGCCGATGAAGGACTCCTCGAGCGGTCTCAGTCTGTTAAACAGGATACGTGACAGTATTTCGCACGCAGAATCCAGCAAGGTAATTCCCTTTCTTGTAGATTGGGCCAACCAACATCCAACCAACCGGTAGGCATTTCTTCATCCTTCCATACCTTCAGATGTACTCGGTGGATCAATTGGTACAACTGCTCATTGCTCGTACTTGAGAAGCTCGACCGGAATTTCCCTGCAGCCTTACAGTTCTTCAGATCGCTGATAGCCTTTTTACTTTCTCCTATGAGTCCACAGCTTGATCGTCTTCATCAATTTTCATCCTGTTTCTCGCTACCTTTTCATTTTCACCGTCAACAATTGCTGAGAGTGCTTCTTCCACCTGGCAACCACTGCCGTTTTATCGCCGTTTTTTGCGCGCCGTTGATAATTGCATAAAATCTCCGCATATTATACCGCTTCATGCTATCTTGAGCTTCAGCTACCACACTTTCTTCGTGTTGCCTTTTCTTTGTACGCTGAATACGCTTTCCTTCGGCTCTCGCTGCCCTGTACTGCGCTTTGTTCTGTTGAGTACCGATCATACAAGCATACGGTTTCTGATGACATTCTCCACGTCTGTCACTCTGTGGCACTCTTCATCGAACCTGTTGTTTCACCTTCGTCGTTGACCAGTGCCTATCACATCCCGCGCCTTCGTGGTCACAGATTCATGGATAGGGTCCCATAGGCCGTCGAAATCTCCAGAAACGTTAATTCCTCCCAACTGCTCGTCTAGCTGCTGGCGGTACTGTGCAGCCCTCCCCGCATAACTAGTAATAGGTTAAAATTTTGACATATTTTTGTTCAGCAAATAGATCGAAGATCAACTTTTATTTTAACGAAACCAAACGAAACATGAACTTCGCCCTATTGGATTCCACGCAATTTTTAACGAATCATTCTGATTATTGCATACCCTTAAGGCCTTAAATAGCCATGCCATGTGCGCGATATATTGGTCCGGGTTGAGACATAACTTTCACTTCCAATCGCTGGTTGGTTGGCCGAACGCGGTGCTAGATTCGATTCCAATGATGACGTTCGATGGTAGCAATCGCATTTGTCACATTTCCCGCTGCAGTGAGCTGCCATGCACCGATGCATTTGCGGGGGTACCTTATCAAACCGTTGTTCGACCGTAATTGTTGGTTTCGGATTGGATTGTCGGATGGGGAAATGCAGGAAAAAAAAAACGATGACAGATGCGCTTGTTTTAACTTGCTGGAGCAGCGCGATTAGGAGGGTATACTGGATGTCCGATTCTCGGTGATTGATGAGACAAACGAGTGGCGTCTTGGGAATGTACGGCTGTCTTGATAAGAGAAAATAGAGATTGTGGCGCTGTAATACGGTGTTCGTACGAGTGCATTGGTCCATTGAGAGCGATTTCCCGGAACGAACAGAAAAAGGCTCTTTCGACGAGCTATCAAATGTTCATTCACAAATACTTGACTTTCAATAATAAGTGAAAATGACTTAGTTGGCTTTTTGAGAGTATGTTTTTATCTAGGTTTTTCTTTCCGTATCAGGATTTGGATTGGATTTGGATTGGATTTGGATTGGATTTGGATTGGATTTGGATTGGATTTGGATTGGATTTGGATTGGATTTGGATTGGATTTGGATTGGATTGGATTTGGATTGGATTTGGATTGGATTGGATTGGATTGGATTGGATTGGATTGGATTTGGATGGATTTGGATTGGATTTGGATTGGATTTGGATTGGATTTGGATTGGATTTGGATTGGATTTGGATTGGATTTGGATTGGATTTGGATTGGATTTGGATTGGATTTGGATTGGATTTGGATTGGATTTGGATTTGGATTTGGATTGGATTTGGATTGGATTTGGATTGGATTTGGATTGGATTGGATTTGGATTGGATTTGGATTGGATTTGGATTGGATTTGGATTGGATTTGGATTGGATTTGGATTTGGATTGGATTTGGATTTGGATTTGGATTGGATTTGGATTGGATTTGGATTGGATTTGGATTGGATTTGGATTGGATTTGGATTTGGATTGGATTGGATTGGATTTGGATTGGATTTGGATTGGATTTGGATTGGATTTGGATTGGATTTGGATTGGATTTGGATTGGATTTGGATTGGATTGGATTTGGATTGGATTTGGATTGGATTTGGATTGGATTTGGATTGGATTTGGATTGGATTTGGATTGGATTTGGATTGGATTTGGATTGGATTTGGATTGGATTTGGATTGGATTTGGATTGGATTTGGATTGGATTTGGATTGGATTTGGATTGGATTTGGATTGGATTTGGATTGGATTTGGATTGGATTTGGATTGGATTTGGATTGGATTTGGATTGGATTTGGATTGGATTTGGATTGGATTTGGATTGGATTTGGATTGGATTTGGATTGGATTTGGATTGGATTTGGATTGGATTTGGATTGGATTTGGATTGGATTTGGATTGGATTTGGATTGGATTTGGATTGGATTTGGATTGGATTTGGATTGGATTTGGATTGGATTTGGATTGGATTTGGATTGGATTTGGATTGGATTTGGATTGGATTTGGATTGGATTGGATTGGATTTGGATTGGATTTGGATTGGATTTGGATTGGATTTGGATTGGATTTGGATTGGATTTGGATTGGATTTGGATTGGATTTGGATTGGATTTGGATTGGATTTGGATTGGATTTGGATTGGATTTGGATTGGATTTGGATTGGATTTGGATTGGATTTGGATTGGATTTGGATTGGATTTGGATTGGATTTGGATTGGATTTGGATTGGATTTGGATTGGATTTGGATTGGATTTGGATTGGATTTGGATTGGATTTGGATTGGATTTGGATTGGATTTGGATTGGATTTGGATTGGATTTGGATTGGATTTGGATTGGATTTGGATGGATTTGGATTGGATTTGGATGGATTGGATTGGATTTGGATTGGATTTGGATTGGATTTGGATTGGATTTGGATTGGATTTGGATTGGATTTGGATTGGATTTGGATTGGATTTGGATTGGATTTGGATTGGATTTGGATTGGATTTGGATTGGATTTGGATTGGATTTGGATTGGATTTGGATTGGATTTGGATTGGATTTGGATTGGATTTGGATTGGATTTGGATTGGATTTGGATTGGATTTGGATTGGATTTGGATTGGATTTGGATTGGATTTGGATTGGATTTGGATTGGATTTGGATTGGATTTGGATTGGATTTGGATTGGATTTGGATTGGATTTGGATTGGATTTGGATTGGATTTGGATTGGATTTGGATTGGATTTGGATTGGATTTGGATTGGATTGGATTGGATTTGGATTGGATTTGGATTGGATTGGATTGGATTTGGATGGATTTGGATTGGATTTGGATTGGATTTGGATTGGATTGGATTGGATTTGGATTGGATTTGGATTGGATTGGATTGGATTGGATTTGGATTGGATTTGGATTGGATTTGGATTGGATTTGGATGGATTGGATTGGATTTGGATTGGATTTGGATTGGATTTGGATTGGATTTGGATTGGATTGGATTGGATTTGGATTGGATTTGGATTGGATTTGGATTGGATTGATTTGGATTTGGATTGGATTGGATTGGATTTGGTTGGATTTGGATTGGATTTGGATTGGATTTGGATTGGATTTGGATTGGATTTGGATTGGATTTGGATTGGATTTGGATTGGATTTGGATTGGATTTGGATTGGATTTGGATTGGATTTGGATTGGATTTGGATTGGATTTGGATTGGATTTGGATTGGATTTGGATTGGATTTGGATTGGATTTGGATTGGATTTGGATTGGATTTGGATTGGATTTGGATTGGATTTGGATTGGATTTGGATTGGATTTGGATTGGATTTGGATTGGATTTGGATTGGATTTGGATTGGATTTGGATTGGATTTGGATTGGGATTTGGATTGGATTTGGATTGGATTTGGATTGGATTTGGATTGGATTTGGATTGGATTTGGATTGGATTTGGATTGGATTTGGATTGGATTTGGATTGGATTTGGATTGGATTTGGATTGGATTTGGATTGGATTTGGATTGGATTTGGATTGGATTTGGATTTGGATTTGGATTTGGATGGATCTCCATCTCCATCTCCATCTCCATCTCCATCTCCATCTCCATCTCCATCTCCATCTCCATCTCCATCTCCATCTCCATCTCCATCTCCATCTCCATCTCCATCTCCATCTCCATCTCCATCTCCATCTCCATCTCCATCTCCATCTCCATCTCCATCTCCATCTCCATCTCCATCTCCATCTTCATCTTCATCTCCATCTCCATCTCCATCTCACTTAATTTTCAATTCCTTTAAGGTGAAACATCTTGAAATCCAAACATGGCAGGTACAATGGCCGGCTTGTATCCCTACTCTTTGATTTCAAAGGCACAAATTTGCTGAAATAATAAACGTACAAAGTTCATCTTCTTATTTTAAGCTTTCTGCTAGTGCACGAAGCTAAAATACAAATTGCACTGTAGTTTGGTGCTTCTTTCGCAAGATTTGTGCCTTCAAAGTTTTGGCACATTTTTGAATTATGATTCCAAGCTGTTTCACCTTAATTGACATTTGAATGCATATGTATTTGGTATTTGAATACAAAAATTGTACTCGAAAAAAAAATGCGACACTTTGATTTGGGTGTAAATTTTTATCGCGTGGGTAAAAATTAATGAAATTTTGGGTAATACTAGTTTAGAGTGTAATGTTTATCGAGATCTGTCAAGCAGTTTTCAAACAAGAAGAGCTACGTCAGCAAATCTTGGGCGCGGTGATCGATAATCCTGGTCAGTCGCACAGATGGATCGGCAAAAGGTTTGGAATCCACCATTCCACCGTGTCCTGCATTGTGACGATATTCCAGGAGACGACGCACTGGAAGCGGACCAAAACCGAAAACGGAATACGCAGAGAAGGCGCGGAAGATAAGGCAGTACTCTGAGAATAACTCGAACCTTTCCACCCGAGACGAGGCCAAAAAGGTCAATTCGACGAAGTGGTTCGTCCAGCATGAAACGGGCTGGGCTACGTGTTTTTAAGGTCAGGAAGGTGCCAAACCGGTCTGACAAGCAAAACATGGTAGCCAAATTGCGTGCGCGGAAGCTGTACCGTGTGTGGCTGGTCAAACCAGGCTGTCTCTCGTTATGGACGACGAGACAAACATCAAAGCCGACGCCAAACAAATCTCCGGCCTTCAGAAGATGCTCCGGAAGAGAATGATGGAGAAATTCGATCTGTGAGTGCGGGCGGTACAGCGAGCCGTCCGTTACGACCGGCACCATAAACGGGCAGATTTATCGAGAGGAATGCTTGCAGAAGCGCTTTGCTGCCCTTCCTCCACTCCCACCGTGGTTCCACGCTGTTCTGGTCGGTTCTCGCTTCGTGCCATTACGCCAAGGTTGTAATGGATTGGTACGAAGCGAAGGGCGTTAATGTGGTTCCGAAGAAGTTGAAGAAAAGCGGAATAACGTTCAAAACCGATGAAGCTTTGAAGAAAAACTGGGAGTAATTGTGTAAGAAAGATGGGCAAAGCCTCGCCCAAGATCTCATGAGCAGTGTTAAGAGAAATGTACGAGCATTCATCTTGGAGGAGGAAATTCAATAAATAAATTATGCCAAAACATAGTTAATCTCCGAAAATTTGAAAAGTATTCGATTTAAAATGAATTTTTGGTGATCATTTTTATGTGTCTCATTTTTTCCGAGTCTTGTCTTTAGTATTGCAATTTCAGAGAAAACTTTCCGTTTTACGGTTCAACGGAAAGCTACCGCAGCTGTCACATCACTGATTTGCACTGGTAAATCATCAGTAGGCTTCAATGATACCTTGGATACCGTCTTGATGATTGTTGTTTGTTGGTGTTTTTCATAGCGCTTTCTTTTTCAAGCATACTATGATTGAATTGTTTGCTTCAATATTTCGAAGCCTTCGAAGGAAAATTTTCTTAACAACCGTAATATATGGCACTTCCATTTTCGATGCTTTTTAATTGCTAATCATCAGAAACCTTTTCAGAGTGTAGATCCTAATATCGACATATGTACTCAACAACTGATCTTAGGTATTCCTGTAAAGGAGTATTGTTCAACATTCTATGCTTTTTGAACACTTCAGAATACTGTCCAAAAACAAGAAATATTTAAGTGCTCTTACATAAGCTTCAATTCAAAAGTCGCTAAACTTGGTTTGCAAATTCGAAGTGAGACACCTGTTCAAGGGTTGCCTTTTTCCTTCTGATTTGAGACAAAGATCAGGCTCATAGAAATGTTGGACCTATTTCCCAAATGTTGGTAGCAACAGCTGAAGAATAGATTAGAATGATTGATGAATAACTGATAGAGTTTGAGGGTGGTAAAGATTGGACAATGCGTACCATCGGTACTTCGCGTACCTGCAGGTATAAAATAGACCCCATTTGTGGTCCTTAGCTTCTTGTCCAGTAACTCCTATCCCTACCTCCTCGTGGTGTCGCCTGGGACACCAACACATCGGGTCCTCTCTTCTGAGAGTGTAACTTATCAGAACATCTGTTCTCCATGTTAGGGGCGGCTTAAAACAACGTCTGTTCTCCATGTAAGGAGCGGCTGGTCATCGTCCTAGTGCCAGCGTGGACTCTAAACAGTGCAGTGCTGTGCACGATGATCCTCCGGAGACAGGGGTCGCCTCTGATTACGCGTAAAGCCTTGAAGCAGCGTTGCCGGAAGTGGAGAGCACACCGAAGCCCCCCTTGAGGACTGCTTGAGTAGTGTGACCATTGGGTTCGTGGAAGGAGATCGACAGAACGGTTGATTCGAAGAGGAGTTTCAGGCGGTTTTGGACGAGAAGAATGCAGCGTGGGCTGCAGCAAGGCACCCGTCAAAACGTGGAACGATACAAACAGAAGCGAACACAGCATCTATTCCGGGATAAAAATTGCCGCTTGGAAGAGTTGGAGTGCGAAGAGATGGAGCAGCTGTATCGTTCTCAAGAAACGCGTATGTTCTACAAGAAACTCAATGCATCCCGCAAAGGCTTTGTGTCGCGAGCCGAAATGTGCCGGGATAAGAATGGAAGTATCTTGACGGACGAACGTGAGGTGATTGAAAGGTGGAAGCAGCATTACGATGAACACCAAAATGACGTAAAGGAGGTAGACCAAAGCAGCAGGCGGAATGGCTACATCAGTACGGCGGATGAAGGAGACGTCCACAATACGTGAAGTTAAGGATGCTATCAAACAGGTCAAGAACAACGAAGCAGGTGGAAAGGATGGTATTGGAACGGAACTTATTAAAATGGGTCCGGACAGGTTGGCCACTTGTCTGCACCGATTGATAGCCAGGATCTAGGATACAGAACAGCTACCGGAGGAGTGGAAGAAGGGAATAATATACCCAATATACAAAAAGGGTGACAAGTTAGAATGTGAGAATTATCGAGCGATCACCATTCTTAATGCAGCCTATAAAGTGCTTTCCCAGATCATCTTCCGCCGTCTATCGCCACTGGCAAGCATATTTGTGGGAAGTTATCAAGCCGGTTTTGTGGACGGGCGATCGACGACAGACCAAATCTTTATGTTGCGGCAGATCCTCCAAAAGTGTCGCGAATATCAAGTCCCTACGCACCACCTTTTGATCGATTTCAAAGCGGCCTATGATACCATCGACCGCGAAGAGCTATGGAAGATTATGGACGAGAATGGTTTTCTCGGGAAACTGACTAGACTGATCAAGGCAACGATGGATAGTGTACAGTGCGGTGTGAAGATATTGGGTGCATTATCAGACCTGTTTGAAACAAGCAAAGGTCTTCGACAAGGCGATGATCTTTCCTGCCTCCTGTTCAATATTGCGGTCTGGTAAACTTCACTTCCGTACTAAGTGCACCATGTACAAGACGCCGATAAGACCGGCAGTCCTCTACGGGCATGAGATGTGGACAATGCTCGAAGAGGACCTACAAGCGCTAGGAGTTTTTGAAAGACGTGTGCTTAGGACCATCTTTGGCGGAGTATGTGAGAACGGCGTATGGAGGAAAAGAATGAACCACGAGCTTGCGCGGCGAACCCAGTATCCAGAAAGTCGCCAAAGCTGGATGGGAACGATGGGTGGGACACGTTGTGAGAATGTCGGACAACAATCCCGCAAAAATGGTGTTCACCTTGAAACCGGCTGGTACTAACATGGTACAACATTGTGGTATGGAGCTACATGCTCTCATTTCGCTTAAGCGATCTTCCCTCTTCAAGGGATCCCACTCCTATTTGCTCCCATCTTTCCCTTCCTTTTCCTCTCCCATCGGTTAGATGATGAAATAGGCTCAAATATGGCGATGGCACAAATCTCCCAACTGGTGGGGAACGTGCCTTTGGAGCCGGCCTTCTGATACCTGATACCTGGGTGGTTTGAACAAGTGGAGCAGGATCTTGGAAGTGTGCCCGTGAAACTGGAGGTTAGCAGCCATGGATCGAGTTAGTTGGCGTAACGTTGTGGCGCAGGTCATGCCTTGAAAGACGTAGCGCCATCAAAAGTAAAGTTAGTGAAAGAGTTTGAGAGATCTCTTCATCATCTCATAGACATAGTTATCCAAAGAACTCTCGGAAGTATTGCTTCCTAGATTATTACTAAAATTGTTGGGGACCGTCCATAAATGACGTAGCATTTTAGGGGGGAGGGGGGAGTCTACGATTTTGCTACGAACCATGTATTAGGTATGGGAAAATAGGCTACGATGGGGGAGGAGGGTGTCAAAAATTGCCCTAAAAATGCTACGTCATTAATGGACGCTGCCTTGTCAGCTTTATAAGAGTTTAATGAATATTTCGAATCAAAGCATAACAAAGTGTTCTTTTCTTATTTCGGTTATCCTTACACTTGTACTCATGCTATAATATGTCTTTCTAAACTAGCTATAAAGATTTATTTTAGAGCAAAATAAATAATTACACGGTATCACACATTCTCGCACATACTCATACGACTAAGACTGACCAGGCAGGCAGCTGAACCCACGGTTCGCCCGCAGGTCTAGTGCCTCCGACGGAAGTGCACCACGTGCAGGTACTTCTCCAGCCAGCGGATCCTACTCACTATCTGTCCGAGCTTGCGCGCGTGCGTCCCCGTAAGCCGATGCCGCCTGTTGTTGGTGGTAACCCGCAGAAAGTTGAACGGCCATTTGGCGAGCAATCTCCGAGCCCGCACTGCTGGACGCCACTTGCTCACCGGAATATGCAAATGGTACTCCTCGACCGTAGAGCTCAGCGGCAGACCGCCCAAAAGCGGCGTCCAGCTGTTGCTGATAGGATTGCTGTTGCTGCTGCTGCTGGTGAAGAAATTGTTGTTGAAAGGGATAGTGTGACTGTTGATGATGCTGTTGCTGCTGCTGCTGCTGCTGATGCTGTCGCTGAAGCTGTGCGTAGGCAGAACTTGCTCCGTAAGCTTGAGCGTTGGCGAGAGCAGCGGCGTAATTGAGTGATGATGGTGTGGCTGCAGAGGCGGATCCCAGAAAGGCTGCGTGTCCGGATTGTACAGGAGCGGCTGCGTACGAAGCGTATTGGGTAGGTGTGTGAAATTGGGTCGAGGGCGCAGCTGCAGCAGCCGCGTAGCTAGCCGTTAGCGGAGTCTGCACTCCGTAAGCCAGATGAGCATGGGGATGGGAGGCATACGGGCTGCTGTAAGCTAAGGAAGCCTGAGGGGCAGCGTAGCTTACCGGTAGGGAGGCTGCGTACTGCAGCGGAGCACTGACCACCGCCGGTTTGATGGCCCTGTGCAGCGGGCTTGCCATCAGCTGATTTGCGTACACCATTGGCACACTGGAGGCATACTGCACCGGGGCCATCGCTCTGGCAGATGTGTACAGTTCGGGGTTGATCCCACCGAACAGGTGTGCTCCGTATCCATACGCAGCGGCATGTTCTAGATGAGGCTCTGCTGTGGCACTGCTAATTGCCAGACAAGCCAAAATAGTCTAAAAGCAAGAAAACACAGAAATTCTTAACATCTAGAACACTCCAAGTCCTAAACCTCACAACTCACCAGTCTAAGTAACATATTCAAAACAGTGCCAACCCAATGGACACTTAGTCTGCACCGCTGAAACACAAGCCACTACTGATAACCTATCGGAGCGGAACGATAGTCTTTATATCAACCACCCCCGTGCAGTTTTTGGGGGCAGTTGGCCGTTTTCGGCAATTGCTCTACATTTCCTCAATTGCTGCAACACCCCAAAGCAATGTCGCGACGGATTGCGCGCCGCGCTTTCTTCCGACCGTCGGGCAATCGGTCGTCGTCCTGAATGAAAACAAACTTACCACGGAGGAAACGAACCCAGCTCAACCACGAAGAAATCACGCAAATCTCACCCAAAAGCTCAGTTAGATCATCGAACCGATGAATAATTCAACGCCGGTAGGTGCCGTTGACGCGTCGTTTAGCACCGCAAATGAGGTGACCAAATTACGCTTCGCGTGTGCTGAAATCGGGCGTCCAATGGGGCGAAATGTCAGCTGTTGAGCCGGTCGAGCTTCGACCGTTGGCGTCGGGCGGAAGTGAAGCAATAAATCTCGTTGTACCAGAAGGGGTCCGAGTACTAGTTGCACAGTGGTCTTGAAAGGATTCGTGGACAAACAACAGTCTTTAGGTTGTTTGTAAGATGTACTATTCACAGAAGCAATTTGTCCTGGGTTCGCTCTCGAAAAGACTTTTGTTTTGTCGAACCTTTTTCTCAATTTGAACCACTGTGCATTGATACTTTGCTAGCTGGCCTAATGTTTGTGGGCTAATAGAGCGGTTCGATCGCAAAGCTCCATCTTCTGCGACTATAGGTTACAGTAGATAGCTGTTGAAACAACCGGACCCGAACGGTTTGGGACGGTGTGATGGGTGGTGGCATACCTAATTGTTCGATCGGCACCGGATGATCTTTTGCAGTGACCTCGTCTGGTTATGATAGGAACTGCTGCAACATTGCTCGGGGGGATCAATGACTGCAGCAGTGCAGCAACAGCAGCAGCAAAAGCGCAGACAAATTGGAGTGCAGAAATAGCAAGATTGAAAGTGAACGCTGCTGACGTTGGTCACGAGGTGACCGCCGGGCTCGTTGACACATTGACCCTAGCGGATTGCCATGAGATTAGATAGTGACTGGGACTAAGGGGTGAAAATGTTGAAAGTTTTTCGTTCTAGTTGACCTTTTAGGATCCATTTTGGTGCAACATTTTAACTCTTGATCAGTAAAATTGTATTCATTAAAAATATATTACCTTTAGAGATTCATGGCCAAAACAGATTTCACCCAACAAATGTGACACTATCATGCAGCCCACAGACGCTCAGTCTGTTTGACCAACATTGGCTCTGCCCTCCAGTTAGTCAAACCAATTTATGTTTTTCAATTAATTTGAACTGAAAAAACTTGTTGCACCAACATTAATGTGACCAAGATGGAGAATATTTTCAACCGTTGATTTTTGATTGACTGTTGTTCCTGTGAATGCCAAAAATCTAGAAATTGCTTCCGATCGGATGAAACAAAAATCGATAAGTAATTTATGAAGAATCAAGACAAACTAACTAAAAATGTTATTAGTGCGGAATTTTAGATAATCATTGTCCATTGGTATTTATACAATGGAAACATATGTACTAGGATTCAATATTTAAAAGGGAAGCAGGAATTACTTAAGAAATATCACCAGAAATTCTCTAGATATTTACATCAGAAATTTATCCGGAAGTTTCTACAAAAAAATTCCCACCAAATTATTAAAATTATTCCTCCTATACAAAATCTGTTAAAAATTCCACCAGAAATTCGTCCGGAAAAAACCTTCAGGAATTCCTTCAGCGATTCATCCAGAAATCCCACTAGGGACTACTACATGAGGTATAAGACTTCTTTAAAATAATCTTCCAAGAATTATTCCAGAAAATCAACAAGCGACTGCACCAGGATTACTGCTGAAAAGTTCTTCAGGAAATCCTCCATAAATTCTTCTTATAATACGGGATACCTCCTGAAATTCTTTCTGAGATTCTAGCAGAAAATCCTTCAGGGAGCTTGCAAAATTTTCTAGGCGTTCCTTAAAATAATCCACCATAAATAAATATAGGAAATTCCCTCACAAATTCTTTTTTAAAAATTCCTAAAAATTTCCTATTTATTAATTTACCGAAAAAATCAACCACGAATTCTTTCACAAATTCATTCCGAAATTACGCCAGAAATTTCCGAGGAAGTTGCATCATCAGAGACTCTAAGAATTTATCCCAGATGCATTCACAAATTCTACCATGATTTCCTCAAGAATATCATCCAGCATTTCTGTCAGATAAACTTTTAGAAAATCCCTTTTGAGATTCTTTAAGCAAATTTTCCAGGGATTTCTTCCGGAAATTCTCCAAACATTGTAAAAATCTTTTTAAATTTTCTTCAACAAATTCCTTAATGTATTCCTTTTTCAGGAGTTCTTCCTGACAAATCTTCCAGGAATTCCTTCCTTAATTGGGGAAGGTGTACCAGTTTTGGCCACCCTAAGGAAAAATATTGTTTATACATAAATCAAAAGACCATTGATTACTGTCAATACATTAAACGAAAGCTTTTAATTGATACTCAGCAGGGAAAATATAAAAACCAATCAGAAACTTTGTTTTTGTATTCAACATAAGGGTGGCGAAAACTGGGACCACGTACCAGTATTCGCCACGTTTTTAGTGTAGGTTCCTGTATTCGCCACCTACGTTGATTTCTTATGGAGGGTGGCGAATCAGGAACACCATGGCAAAAAATAGGTGCAAAGGAGCAAAAAATTTATGGAAAATGTTTTTTTTCTATTTTTTCTGAGCAAATTTTGCGGTTTCCAAGAATGTTTCCGTATCATCTTAAAGCAATTTAGCGAACACTAAACCTTTGGCAGCCATATATGTCGTAAAACGGTATATAATCCGGGGTGGCGAATAACTGGTGCATGGCGAATACCGATACACCTTCCCTATTTCAAGCGTGGTTCCTTTAGAGATTCCACTTAAACACAATCCTTCAGAGATTACTTCTGGAAATATTTCAGATTTCTTCATAATTTCTTCAGTGATTCATTCACAATTTTCTGCAGAAATCACACCAGGAATTCCAGAACAAGTAACCATAAGAGATTCCTTCAGAAATTTCACTTATATTTCATACAAAAAATCCAGTTCTCCTTCAAAAAACTTCTCCAGAGATTCTTTTAAAGATTACTTCAGAATTTCTTCCAAAGTTTAACATTAGATATTAATCCACAAAAATATTTATGAATTGACTATAGAGCTTCTTCATAATATAATATAGAGCCTACTTTCTGACTTTTTAAAGTATTCTCCATCAAATTCTTGACATATTCCTCCAGAAACTCCTCCACGACTTCATTTCTAAAATTCATCTGGGAATGTATCCAGAAATTCTTCCTGGCATTTATTTAAGAATTTCTCTAAAAAAAATCTGCCAGGAAATCCACTAGAAATTCTTCCAGGAATTCTTCTAAGTTTTTTTTTTCAGAAATTTATGCACATGAGCCCTTCAAATGTTTTTACAGAGATTCCTCTAAGATTCGTTCAAATTCACCAGAGATTTTTACAGAATTTCCTCATAGATTTTATCCAGCAGTCCTCTAATAATTTATCATATAATATCTCTAGAATATTTATAACTAATTCTTTCAGGTTATTTTCCATAAGAGTCTCTATAATTTGCTTTAGAAATTTCTGGTATGAATTACTGCAGGGGTTTTACAAAAATTTCCACTAGAAATACGTCTAGAATTATTTCCAGGAAGGGTACTTCGGAAACTTCTATATTTATTCCTTCAGAGATTGCTTCTGAAATTTTACAATCGTTACTCCAGAAATTACTTCAAAGCTACCACCGGAAATTTCCAGGAATTTTCTTAGAAGTTTCTTCATTGATTTCGTCAGTATTCTTTCGGTATTCGATCTGTAACTATTTCTAGAATTTTTTAAGGAAATCCTTCAAAAAAATTCTTGATAAAATTATTTAGAAAATATCTACAAGAATTCCCATGTAACATAAGTAACTGAATAATAGTTTATTCATTCTAAGAACTACTTATCAGCAAAATTGTTCAATGGGTTGCTTCAGAAATTTCTCCAAATATTTCCCCAGAGAATCATCCTGGATTTTTTTCATGATTTTTTTTTTCTGGAAATTGACCAACAATTACTTCATGATTTTCACCGGATATACTACATAAATTTTTCCTGCGATTACTCCGAAATTATTCCAGATATTCTCCATGGATTTCTTCTGGAGGTACGTTCAGAATTCCCTCTTGGATTTCTTCCTACGATTTCTCCAGATATACCACCGTCAGGAATTACTCCGGAAATGCATCAAGGGATTTCAGAGTCGCACATAAATTCCTCCAGAGACTCCTCTCGTAATATTTGCAATGATTTCTACAGGAGTTTCTTCAGGTATTCTTCCAGGAATTTTCTTTGAAGCATTATTCCAAAATTATTTGAGAAATTCTTCCAGTTATTCCTCATGATTTTTTTTTCATTATAGAATCCTCCAGGTGTTTCTCCTGGAATATGAATGCCTCCTGATTCCTCCAGTAAATACTGCATAGTTTCAGCAAGGAAATCATCACTTTTCTTCAAAGAACCCTGCAAGCATTTTGCCATGTACTCTTTCAGTAGTATCTACAAAATTTTGTTCATGAATTTTTTGAGGCGTTTCTCCTGAAACATCTTAAAAAAACTCACCAAGAGATTCCTCCAGGTATATCACTGCCAGGAATTTCTCAGGATTGTATCAAGGTATTTCAAAGCCTTCCAGAATTTACATCACAGATTGGTTCAGAGATTCCTTCCAGAATACTTGCAAAAATTTCTTAAGCAATTTTTTTCAGGTATTTCCCTATATGTTTTTCATGACATTCTTAAAGTGATACTTCAGTTCCTTCAGGGATCCTTCCAGAACTTTCCCCCAGAATTCCTTCAATAAATCATCCAGAAAATCTTTTATGAAATTTTCCAGCGATTTTAAGAAATTCCTCTATGAATTACTTCGTGTTTTAATTTTTCGATTTACTCAAATTAATTTATTTAAGAATTCCATAACGAATTTCTCTAGGTATTTCTACCGGAATTCCTCCAAAGATTTCATCAGGAATTTCTCATAAAAACTTTCCCGGAAGAATTTCTGTGAGATTCCATCGTGCGGTTGTTCTAGGAATATGATGAATTGCTAAAGTAAGGCCTAAGGAATTACTTGAAGATATTCTTTTGAGGAATCCCTTGAGATACTTCTCTGAAGGAATTTCTTCAAGAACACCATAAGAAATCCTGCAAATTTTTCTGGAGCATTATCTGAAAGATTTTGTAGATGAATTTCTTGCGGTTTTCATGGAGGAATTTCCAATACGGAGTAGGAATTCCAATAATAATACTAGGAGGAATTGCTGGAAAAACCCTTAGAAGAATTTCAGAGGAAATCCTCCAAAAATTCCTAAAGAAATGCTGTAGTCTAATTGTACAAATTTCTGAAGTAGTTCGTGATACGATCTCTAAAGGAATTTCCTGAGAAACCCCGGCTTACCCCTAAGAGGCATTCCTGAATGAAATTCCGCAGGAAGTTTTAGGAGAACCTTGGAAGTTATTCTGAAAGGATAGCTGAAGAAAATTCTAAACCCTGGATTTATTTCTGAAAGAATCTCTACAGGAATTTTTGGAACTTTTTTTAAGCGATTCCTAAAGCAAACCCTAGAGCATTTTTTTTGCGAAAAATCCCTGGAGTAGTTACTGGAAAAAAGTGGGATTTCTAAATCATCCCGGAAGATTTTCTGTAAACATTTTGAATCCCTGTTTAAAATTCCGAGTTAATCAGTGGAGGAAATCCTGCCGGAGTTTATGTAAAAACCCTTGGAGACACGTTTGGAGGAAGCCCAGGAATGATTTCTGAATAAACTTATTTCTGGAAAATTCCCGAGCGGATTTTTTTTTATGGAAATCCTGTAGAAATTCTTGGATAAATCTCTGAATGAAACCTTATGTTTTGAGGAATCCCTGGATGAATAACTGGGAGAAATTCTTCACTAATAAAATTGAATCCCTGGAGAGACCTCAATTTTGATCGCCAATACCGCCCATTCACTACAATGCGAAACCATAAAAAAAGTATAAAGGTAACATTCTTGATGCTAAGCGTTACTCGAAAGAAACAGTGAAAACAGCCGTGGAAAATGTTTGTGTCATTCAAACTCCTGGAAAAACGTGTTGAAAATTTAAATTTTTCGGTCTGTTTATGTGATCAATATAACCATTAGGTGTATTATATTGCCCACCTACTAGAGAAAAAGGTATGCAATTAGTTAGGTGAAGTAAAAAGCTTTGGTGTAAAAAGATTGGGAATCGATTGAATATTTATGAAGTAATGGTCAAACACAGATTGAACTCTCTAGTACTTTACTTACTTATTTGGCTTTACATCAATTATCTTGATAAAGCCTCGCCAACAATAATTCGCCAATTCAACTCGGTTCATGGCCGCTTCTCTCCATCCTCGACTGTGACCCACGCTCTCCAGGTCCTGGTGCACCTGATCAATCCACCTAGGCTCGCTGCGCCCCACGCCTTCTTGTTCCG
Organism: Aedes aegypti; assembly: GCF_002204515.2. Classification (NCBI taxonomy): domain Eukaryota; kingdom Metazoa; phylum Arthropoda; class Insecta; order Diptera; family Culicidae; genus Aedes; species Aedes aegypti. The sequence goes on along the minus strand of NW_018736231.1, from coordinate 2,582 downwards.
ACCGGATTCGTAGCGAACACCATCTTTACAGGGTTGTTGTCCGGCATTGCTTGCAACATGCCCTGCCCAGCGTATCCTTCCAGCTTTAGCTACCTTCACGATACTGGGTTCGCCGTAGAGTTGAGCGAGCTCGTGGTTCATCTTCGCCGCCACAACGCCGTTCTCCTGTACGCTGCCGAAGATCGTCCTTAGCACTCGGCGTTCAAAACCCCCAAGAGCTTGCAAGTCCTCCTTGAGCATAGTCCACGCCTCATGCCCATAGAGGACTACCGGTCTTATGAGCGTTTTTGTACATCGTACATTTGGTGCGGGGGTGAATCTTTCTTGACCGCAGTTTTTTCTGGAGCCCATAGTAGGCACGACTTCCGCTAATGATGCGCCTTCGTATTTCCTGACTAACATTGTTGTCACCGTCAACAAGGATCCGAGGTAGACGAACTCGTCCACCACCTCGAAGGTATCTCCGTCTATCGTAACACTGCTTCCTAGGCGGGTCCTGTCGCGTTCAGTTCCGCCAACCAGCATGTACTTTGTTTTCGACGCATTCACCCATTAGCCCGACTCTTGTTGCTTCGCCGTTTTAGGCGGGTGAACAAATCTGCCACCCGTTTCAAATTTTCTCCCCAATAATATCCATGTCGTCCGCGAAGCAAACAAATTGTCCGGATCTCGTGAAAATCGTGCCTCGACTGTTAAAGTCCGGCTCTCCGCATAACACCTTTCAAGCGCAATATTGAACAACAGGCACGAAAAAGTCCATCGCCCTGTCGTAGTCCCCCGCCGAGACTCGAACGAACTGGAGGTGTTCGCCGAGATCTTCACGCAGTTTTGCACACCGTCCATGCGTTGCTCTGATCAATCTTGTGAGCTTCCCGGGAAAGCTGTTCTCGTCCATGAATTTTCCCATAAGCTCTACGCGGTCGATACCTATCGTATGCCGCCTTGAAATCGGTGAACAAATGGTGCGTAGGGACATGGTACTCATTGCATTTCTGGAGGATTTGCCGCACGGAAAAGATCTGGTCCCGTTGTCGAGCGGCCGTCGATGAAACCTGCTTGATAACTTCCCACGAACTTCGTTTGCTATAGGTGATAGATGACGGAAGTGAATCTGGGATAGCACTTTGTAGGCGGCGTTAGGATGGTGATTGCACGATTTAATTTTCACACTCCAGTTTGTCGCCCCTTTTTGTAGATAGGGCAAATAACGCCTTGCTTCTACTCCTCCGGTAGTTGTTCCGTTTCCCAGATTCTGACTATCAATCGATGCAGACAAGCGGACGACCTGTCCGGGCCCATCTTGATGAGTTCGGCTCCGATACCATCCTTGCCAGCGGCCTTGTTGTTCTTGAGCTGTTGAATGGCATCCTTAACTTCCCCCATCGTGGATGCTGGTTGGTTTCCGCTGTCCCGGCACATCTCAGCCTTTGCGGGATGTGTTGAGCTTCTGATAGAACTTCCGCGTTTCTTGAGAACGGTACAGCAACTCCATCTCTTGGCATTCTACCTCTTCCAGGCGGCGCTTTTTGTCCCGGAATATGCGGGTTTGCTGTTTCCGCTTCAGTCTGTATCGTTCCACGTTTGGCGCGTACCATGCTGCAGCATTGCAGCCCACGCTGCATTCTTCTCCTCTAAAACCTCCTGACACTCCTCGTCGAACCAATCGTTTCTTGAGCTCCGTTCCACATATCCGACAATGCTTTCGGCAGCGTCATTAATGGCTGCTTTGACTGTCCTCCAACAGTCCTCAAGAGGGGCCCTATCGAGCTCGCCCTCATCCGGCAACGCTGCCTCAAGATGCTGCGCGTACGCATTGGCGTCATCCGGTTGTTTCAGCCGCTCGAGATTGTACCGGGGCGGGCGTCGGTACCGTACATTGTTGATGACGTATAGTTTTGGGCGCAGTTTCACCATCACCAGGTAGTGGTCGGAGTCAATGTTAGCGCCACGATAGGTTCTGACGTCGGTTATGTCGGAGAAGTGCCGTCCATCGATCAAAACGTGGTCGATTTGCGATTCTGTCTGCTGAGGTGATCTCCAGGTGTACCGATACGGGAGGCTGTGCTAGAAATAGGTGCTACAAATGGCCATATTCTTGGAGGCGGCAAAATCTATCAGTCGTAGGCCGTTCTCGTTCGTAAGCCGGTGGGCGCTGAACTTTCCAATCGTCGGTCTGAACTCCTCCTCCTGGCCGACCTGAGCATTCAAATCTCCTATGATGATCTTGACGTCGTGGCTTGGGCAGCGGTCGTACTCGCGTTCGAGCTGCGCGTAAAATGCGTCCTTGTCATCATCAGTGCTTCCGGAGTGTGGGCTATGCACGTTGATTATGCTGAAGTTAAAGAATCGGCCTTTGATTCTTAACTTGCACATTCGTTCATTGATCGGCCACCACCGGCCTTTACATATCACCCATGAAAGCTGTTCCCAGCTCGCGTGTGTTGCCGCTGCTCTGGTAGATGGTATGATTACCTCTAAACGTTCGCACCAATGCTCCTGTTCAGCACACCTCCTGCAGCGCTACGATGTCGAAACCGCGGGTCTTCAGTACATCGGAGAGTATGCGAGTACTTCCAATGAAG